>NC_056726.1:783893764-783898764 GCF_019279795.1 Protopterus annectens | reverse complement strand
TGCTGGCATGGCCAGTCTGGTGCAATCAGTATCATTTTTGGCTTCTCTCGTCTGACCTTTAGGAGTACCCTGGGAAGGAAAGGCAGCGGAGGAAAGGCATACACTGTTGGCTTTTTCCAGCTGAAGGATAGGGCGTCCACTTTCCATGCTTGCTTGTGATAAATCCTTGTGCAAAATCTCTGCAATTGGCAGTTGTGAGGGGAGGCAAATAGATCTATGTCTGGGCATCCCCATTTCCTTATCATGCTGAATACTTGCGGATCCAGTTTCCATTCGTGGGGATCCATGAGGTTTCTGCTTAGTTCATCTGCCAGAGTATTTGTTTTCCTAGCAGGAATTATGCTTGCAGGTGAACTTGAAAAGCCAATGCTGTGTGCCATAAGGTCATTGCTTGTCTGCAGAGGGGGTAGGAATGTGTACCTCCCTGCTTGTTTATGTACCACATGACAGTAGTGTTGTCTGTCTTTCAGTAACTGTCCTGGATGAAGCAGGTCCTTGAAAGCTGTCAGGGCATTTTGAACAGCTAGCATCTCTTTTTGATTGATGTGAAGATGCATCTGGTTTGCAGACCATGTGCCCTGAATACATTTTCCTGCCATATGGGCCCCCCCAGGCATAATCTGATGCATCCGTTGTCAGTGTCTGTCTGGCTGTGGGTAGACTGAATGGCAGACCCTTGTTGTGGTGACAGGCTTCTGCCCACCATTGAAACTCCTGTTGCAGGCAGGGAATGAGTGCAATTACTGTCTCCACGCTGTGGCAATGCTGAGTCCAAATACTTTTTAGATACCATTGTAATTTCCTCATATGCAGTCTGGCATATGGAATTTGTAGAATGCAGGATGCCATGAAACCCAAGGCCTGCAGGATTTTCCTTGCAGATAAGTGGGTTTTTGTTGCCAATTTCTTGAAGTAAGTAGTCAGTTGTTTTTGTTTGTCTGGCGTGAGATAAGCCATCTGGGCAGTTATATTTAAGCTTGCACCCAGGAATATTATCTCTTGAGAGGACACTAGTTTTGATTTATTTTCGTTTACTGTGTACCCTAGGCCAATTAGTAATCTTTTTACAAACGCCATATGCTTTAGAAGAATATCTTTGTTCTCTGCTTGAATTAGGCAGTCGTCCAAGTAGGGATATAGTTGAATTCCTTTTTGTCTGCAAAACGCAATTACTGGTGCCAGGCATTTTGTGAAGACCCTGGGTGCAGTAGATAAGCCAAAGGGCAGAGCTATGAATCTGAGGTATCTTCTGCAAGATTGTCTGATTGGGACATGCAGGTATGCCTCTTTTAGGTCCAAAGTTACAAGCCAAGCAAGGGCGCCCGCAGGCAGGTGCAAGGGGGTGCATTTGCACCCCCCTGGAAATGGCTGACTGGGAGATTAATTTTCTTTTAAAAAAAAAAAAAAAAAAAACTTTTTTTTTTTACGGCCGTTCTTCTTTAAGAACTCCCTTTGCGTCAAATTGCACAGATGCAGAAAGTTTGTGTGACCGAAGGTTTTGCCTTTATCTTCCGCTCCCATGCAACATTTAAATTCCCGAAGACGTTTGGACTGCGGACCAAGGTCCAAGTGAGAGGTAGGGGTGTGTGTGTGTGTGTGTGTGTGTGTGTGTGTGTGTGTGTGTGTGTGTGTTTAAGAGGTGTATCTGTGTGAAACAGGTAGGGGTGTGTATGCATGTATGTAAGAAGTACGTAGGTATACAAGTTGTCAAGGTTTGCCAGTTCAGTGGCACTTCAAATTTCATTGTGATAAAAACAAAAACGGCCAGCAAATAGCATACTGTAACTCAAGTATTTTATTAAAGGTTAGCACTTTGTTTTAGGGGTGTGTATGCATGTTTGTAAGAAGTAGGTAGGTGTCTGTAAATGAAAGAAGTAGGTTGGTCTGTGGGTGTGTTGTAAGAGGGAGGTAAGGGTGTGTGTGTGTCTTTGGGTACTTTTCCATTATCACAGCAACACTTACAATGCTTGAGCAGGGAATGATCGCACATTGGTTAGCCCTGAAGCAGTTGCTCATGTCTAAAACACACTAAGGTTATATAAGGCACATTATAAGACAAACATTTACATTTTGAATGTGTCTTCACCTTCATTTTTTTGTAATTTGCTCATGGGGGAAAAGGGGCTTTGGTGGTCCACTGCATCTGTAAACTATTTAAAAATTAAGCATTCTGAAAATAGATCGATCATTTTATTAGTATAGATACTTCGACAGTTTACTAGTTTTGCACTACATTATTGACAGAATGCATGCACCAACAGCTTCACTAACTTATTTCCTTTAGAAATAATAATGGTATAAGCACTTTATATTTCTCTCCCGGACATTTTGAGAAGAATTGATTTTTTTTGTTATGGTCAGTAGGTGTCACTAAATCTGCAGTCTTTTAAAGCAGAATTCAAAAATGCCGGCATAATGGGACTAAAGAGATGGCAGGTGGGAGAACATACTTGACAGATATATTAACAGTCGCATAAACTGAAAATGGAAGCTTTGTCAAAAAGCACAAAAGATCATTGTGTCTCTACATTTCTAGTATACTAGAGATGTGCAAGACTAAGGCACAGCCAGTATAAAGTTCAGCAAGTGAGTCATGAATGTTTCTTCAGAGCTTGCATTTATTAGTTACAAAAGTGATCAAAAGCAGGCACGGATGATATCCATGTAAATCACTTTTTTATTTCGTAGAACTTTTACATTTTGTTAGTAAAACACAATGTAAAATGTACACATAAAGATGACCGAAATAAAAATGTAGAAGTAAACTGTATACTACAGTCACAACCAGACATTTTTTTTTTCTTTCTTTCCCCTGACCTGTATGAATTCAGCGCAAGGTCTTGACAACTAAAGCAATGAAAGGCTTTTTTGGTACTTGGGTGCGCATGCTACTGTGTTATAAGTGTTGCCCCAATAACGGAAAAGTACCTGTCTTTGTAAGAGGGCGGTGTAGGGGTGTGTGTGTGTGTATGTCTTTGTAAGAGGTAGGTAGGGAGGAGTGTGTGTGGGCAGGGGGGTCATACCTTGCAATTACCCAGATTTTTGCCTCATATTTTTAGTTTGTTTCTCATAAAATTGTGTTTTAATTGCAAATCATTGAGGAGTAAAGTCAGAAAATAATGGCAGTCATTTGAGTTTTAGACTTCATATATTCAGAAAATGCTTACTAATGCAAACTCTGTAGTTCTATCCACTTTCTAAGGAGGCAGGGGGATGTATGTATATCATACTTCACAACTGTACAGATTTTCACAGAATGTCCAGATTTTTGCCTTATATTTTTGGTCTGTTCTTTATAAAAATTCTGTTTTTTTTTGACAAATCACTGAGTTTCAGACTTAATATCCTTCAGAAAATGCATTCTAGAAGGATGAACACAGGATAGCAGCAGATTTCTTCAGCTCCACCAATTTCATTACATTGACAGGAATTAATTACTTAAAAAATAAATTTTTGAAGTAATTTTCTTTCTAAATATGTTTGTTTTATATAGTTCTTGAACTATATCTAAAAAAGAAAGGAAATCTTAATAATATTCCTGTCAGAAATTACTTTGGAAATTTTCCTGTCAGTTTATCAGTGTGAAATGAGTTCCAGTAAGACAAATTCTCAAGACTCCAGCATCAAGAAAGAACTTCAGTCTCTGATAATTATAGTCCAGCAACTTACTGCTAAGATGGATAAAATGGATACTAAAATAGACACTTTCATAGAAAAAACTACAACACAAATAGACTTGTTACATATGGACCTGCAACAACAGAAGATCCAGATGATAGGCATAGAAGAAGCTGTGAATGACATGGAAAATAGAATACAAGAAGAGGAAATCAACATTGAGTTTCTGCTGAAACAAAATACACATTTACAAACAAAGCTGGATGACCTGGAAAATAGATCTAGGCGCAATAACATTAGGATTTTTGGACTGCCAGAAAATATTGAAGGTAACAATATTACTTCTTTTTTAACAACATGGCTCCCTAAAACTTTAGATTTACCAGAAGCATTCTCTTTTGGTATCGAAAGAGCACATAGATCTATAGCTAATACTAACTTTAACAAAAACTATCCTAGATCAGTTATAGTTAGATTTCTATCATCTTTTGATACAGAGATGGTTCTTAAATCTGCTTGGGCTAAAGCTCCTGTTAAGATTAATGAAACAACTGTGCGTTTTGACAATGACTATTCTTCCATGGTATTAGCTAAAAGAAAAGTTTTTCTGCCACTAATAAGGGAGCTTAAAAAAGCACAGTTTAAAACATACCTTCTGTTTCCTGCCAAGCTTAAAATCTTCCTTCCTGATGGTCCTAAAATTTTCGATGACTTAGACTCTGCTTTACTGTTTATCAAAAAAATAAGATTTTGGAAAAATAGAAGAAATGGAATGGGCTAGTCCTTCGTTAAAGAGACTGGCAACTGAAACTTCGTGGAAGACTTCAGAGAAGAAGAAGAGACTAAAAAACAAATGATTTGTACTATGTTTTTTTTTTTCTCTCTCATCATTTTATTTTATTATTAATCTTTTTAAATATAGTTCCTGCATTTCCAAGAAGCAACAAATATTTTGAAAAGATTTAATCAAAGTTATTCTCTGTGTGCAAAGAAATGTTTTGTTTCATAACTAGTCAAAATATCTGGAGATTTAATGGCAAGCTGTGATTTAACTTGTTTCTCTTTCTGAAGAGGAAAAATAAGGTCAGTAATTTGATACATTTTTTTTCCTTTAAAAGTTTATATGTTCTTCAAATGCTATTCCTAATTATACTTTCTTGATTACACTGCTTATGCTTGTTTGTAAATAATCTGTCATGCTTTAACCAATAATAATTAGAACTAAATAATAGTAAATATGTTTTATTTTTAACTCTATTAATATAAACAGTAAGTAACATTCTATTGTATATACTTCTTATAGCTTTCTCTTACATTTTTTTTAATTTCTGCCTTACACCCTTTTACTTTCTACTCTCTTTTCTTTATTAATATATAGAAAT
>NC_056726.1:783776264-783888764 GCF_019279795.1 Protopterus annectens | reverse complement strand
GGGGGTATTTCTTTTCCAGACTTTAATTTATATACTATCTCTTCTATTGTAAAAGTTATTACTTTATTAATAGATCAGTCATATGTCACAAAATGGAAAGATTATTGGGAGCTAATTAGTATACACTTCATGAAAATCTCCTTAACACATAAAAATATGATTGTAAATAACTCCATGTTATGGTTACTAAAGGAATTTTGTACTTCACCTATTACACCTAAACATATGGTTTGTTACCCATTAAATATTATTAGTTATCGTAACTTTATATTCATGCACCCTAAGTATAGGGAATGGAATTTTATTGTATTTCCTATAATGTATACTCAGGGTATGCTTTTGTCATCTACTTCTGAAGGAACTCATTTAGCTATAGATAATGATCTAAAGTACTGGTATCAGTTGATATCTGATAATAAAGTTAAAAATCTAGATTTCTTAAAACAAGAATTTGATCTAAGAGAAACTTGCTGGTTAGAGGTTCAGACCTTTAGACAACATCTCATTAATAAAATAGATTTAATGTCTATAACAGTTAAATAATCTATTCCAACACTGATTGATTACTTGATATTAAATTTACAACATAAAGTTTCTGATAAAGGTAAACTTTTATACATACATAAAGTTATCAGACAAGAAACTTTTTACAGTGTAGATTCATACTGGAATTATTTCACTTCTATTAATGGGGACCCACCAAATCAACAAGATAAACAATATATATTGGAATCTGCTTATAGAACTACGTCTTCCATTGTCTGGAGACTTTATACATGGAAATTTTTACATAGATCTTTTTATACACCTTTGATGATGAATAAAATAAATAATAAAGATAATCTATGTAAGAGATGTAATGTAGAAATTAATGCTGACTGGGCTCATATGTTTTATGACTGTATAAAATTGAAAGGATACTGGAAGTCAATTAATGAATTTTTGCAGGCTCTTTTTACAGATAATTTCATTATTTCTAAATCTCTTATATTATTCAACACACCTGTACCTCAAAGTGTTAAAAGGTTAAGCTTCCCTTGTTATGGTCTATTCTAGCAGTGGCTAGGAAAATAATAACTAGAAATTGGATTTCAGATGCACCTCCTTCGTTCAATGAATTTAAAAATGTTATGAATATAGTGTGCCATATGGAAATAAACACAATTAGGACTAGAACAAACAGAAAAACATCTTATTTTATTGTATGGGATAATTTACAAAATTTGTTAAAAAAATTTTAATTTCAATAGCATGGTATTTTAGTTTAATTAATTGATCTGATTGTAGTGGATGTCTTTGTAAATACTTTAGTTGTTTTGTTGAATATTATAATAATACCTATTTTTAATTACTTGTATAAAATTGTTATGATATTTCTCTTATATGTTAAAACAATAAACCTGTTTTGAAAAAAAAAGAAAATGCATTCTAATACAAATCCTGTCACTCTAGCAACTTTCCAAATGTTTCCCTAGTTTTACGTCTTTGTCCCCAGTTTTGTTCAGATTTATTGTGCTTCGAGATTGAGAGGTTTTGTTTGTGTGTGTGTGTGTGTGTGTGTGTGTGTGTGTGTGTGTGTGTGTGTGTGTGTGTGTGAGAGAGAGACCGCAAAATGCTCAGAGTTAGCAGATGGAATTTATGTTCAATTGCATTTCCAAGGAATTGTGAGCATCAAGGGAAGAGAAGTTTACTGCTGCTCATGCTAAGTATGCTTAAAATGTACAACTGTTTTGTTTAGCAAATGGTATCACTATAGTGATATAGAATTTTAAAGCAGTGCTAGTAGCAGGTAGAAAACTTGCATTTTGATGCAGACAGCTGGAAGTTCAGCTCCCACAGCATGTAGATTTGTATTTGAAGGGGGTGGGGTGCTGCAGTCCTGAGTATGTCCTCCTTTGGATGAGATGCCTAGTAACTAAGTACCTGTTTTTCAGCTTGCCACCCATTCCCTATTGCAATATACCAGCTTACCATTTTTTTTAATTTAACATAGGCAATTTATTCTTCAAGGGCAGCAGACACTGAATTTGTAGATGAAACACTGAAATATAAAGTTGTTTTCTAGCAACAACCTTGTCATTAGTTTCAGATCTCTTTAATGTGGAATTATTCAGATGACTTTTACTTCTGCAGAGATTGTGCATATTGACTGATATTGGTGGATTGTAATGACAGAATTTTGAGTAGCCTTTTATGGTTGAAAAGTTCTGAATTGGGCAGTTTGTCATTTTTGGTTCATGTGTTTTGTTTCATTGCTTATTGGAAAAATGTTCAAAACTATAAATTTAAAACTAACAAATGGTACTGTATTATGCAAGGGATATAATTTGATTATTATTTATTATAATTAATAGAGTCAAGAAGGTGAATCAAAGAACTTTTGCATGGTCTTAAAAATGTGTGCAAGGGGCCTATGATTTGAAAACAGCCCAACAGTAAACTTAACCAGTCACTGGTCAGATGCATTTTCTTTGAATGTGGGTTTCAATGCCGTTTCAGTGAATGTGGGTTTCAAAGGTAGAGAAGTTTTAATGCCAAGTCTGTTTTCATTGTAAGACTATCACTTTGTTTACCAAATGTTTATCAGTGTTTGTGCTATAACATTTGCAATAAAAGTTGTAAATTAAATCGAAATATCTGTAATAATCGTAGAAGTAAAGCATACAACAGTATGCACACTGTGTTTTGAACAGTGTTTATGGCAACTGGGGAGAAATGGCCAAGAAATGGGAGACTGGAATGGCTGTGTGGGTGGGGCATGGGTGGGGCTAAGTGGGAGGGGTCTGGGTTTGCACCCCCCCCCTGCAAAAAATCCTGCGGGCTCCCTTAAAGCCAAGCCTTCTTGCCCAGCATGGGCAGTAGCTGCTGTAGAGTCAACATCTTGATTTTTGGAACTTCGAGAAACGTATTTAGAATAGACAGGTCCAGTATTGGTCTCCAGGTTTTGTCCTTTCTGGGTACTAGGAAAAGTCTGGAGTAAAATCCTTGCCCCTGCTCTTGCTGTGGTACTTGCTGAATGGTCCTCATGTCCATGAGGGCTGTAATTTGTTTTTGTGCCTCTGCCCATTGATTGTGTGACAGGTCTGGCATACCTTTTGACCTTGGTAGAGTCTGAAAATGGAACCTGTAGCTTTGGAACACTGTGTTCAGGACCCATTTGTCTTGGGTAACCATTTGTCAATTTGATGAAAAAAGTGCTAGTTTCCCCCCTAAGGGGGCTGCCAAAAGAAAAGTGCTTGGATCTGGTAGAGGAAAGTCATTGTGACTGTTTACTGTAAGGCTGTGATTTGTCTTCTCCGCTTTTGGAGGTAGGAGCACCCCATTGTTTAGGCTTGTATGAGCCTTGGGGCTGAGATCTGCCTCTGGGATGCCTGAATCTGCCTCTTTGTGGCCTATCTGACACTGGAAAGGACCAATTTTTAGAAGGCCAGTTCCTGCTAAACCTGGGTGGCTGTACCTGTAAGAAATACTTGACTGTCTGCATGGATTTTGCTTTATCCTCCATTTTTTTCAACACCTCTTCTGCTTTAGTATCAAACAAAGTATCATGCTGCAATGGTGCATCTAATAATTTTGCTTTAACATGATCAGGCAGATTCTGTTCCTTTAACCAAGCATGCCTTCAATAACAGAACCTGTAACAGCGGCCCTGCAAGAAGCCTCCAGTGAATCATAACCACATTGCAAAGTATGCTTTCCCACTTGTTCAGCTGCATGCAATAAATCCTGCAATTCCTTGTTCTCTGAACATTCAGTATTTGTCAACAATTTCTGTTTAAGCAGTGACATTAAATATTGCTGATATTTAAGCATATGAAACTGACAATTTAAAGCCCTTACAGCCAGGGTAGAAGAAGTGTAGA
Organism: Protopterus annectens; assembly: GCF_019279795.1. NCBI lineage: Eukaryota > Metazoa > Chordata > Ceratodontiformes > Protopteridae > Protopterus > Protopterus annectens. Next base: position 783,884,901 of record NC_056726.1, on the reverse strand, counting down.
CTTTTTTCTCCCATCTGTCTAGAGCCGTAGAATCCCTATCAGAGGGGACAGGGTCTTTTGCAGTGGAAGCTTTGACCCCTTTGGGACCCTGAGATATAGTTTCCGGGTCAGCAGCGGGGTTTTTATATAGGAATTTATGAGAATCCGGGACCCTGTAGTATCTGTCTGGCTTAGTAGGTGCAGGGGGTAAAGAGTCAGGGGACAGGCCGGACTCTGAAAATACATCATCTATAATGTCTACAACAGGTGGAATAGCAAGGGGTCTGTGCTGAGCAAGTAGTAGAAGGTCCCTGAGCCTTTTCTTAGATTCAGAATAGTCTTGGCTCTCCCAGTTGAAATGCTCCCTCATGGTATGCAGGGTTTCCCCAAAAGAATAATCCTCAGGAGGAGAGGCTAAAGGAATGGATTCTTCAGCATCAGAATCCTCATAGGGAAGATGGAGTAATCCTGTTCAGAAGAGGAATCAGAAGAAATAGAAACCTGTTCAGAAGAATCATACTCTGTCTCTTGCCTGGGCCTCTTATCAGGAGGGGGATGGGAGCCCCTGATCAAAGTAATTAGGTCTTCGGCCATTTTGAGCATCTGTTTTTTTAGGCATGGAAGTCTGAGCAGGAGAATGCTGTACTTGTTTCTTTGTCTTTAGAGCTGCTTTAGTCTTTGTCTTTGAAGCTGAAGATGGCTTAATATATAGTTGTGTAGGTCTGAAGACACCCTCAGAAGCCGATGCCTGCTCAGCAGCTCCGGACCCATCTGAGGGAATGATTTCCGAGTGCCCAATACCTTGAGTATCCAGAGGCCCAGTCGGCTCCACTTGGGACTCGGAAGCGGCCTGTGGCTCTGAGGTAGCGGGCGCCAGGGGCTGTGAAAGCGCCTCACTGAGAATCGGCGAACCGGTGACTGGCCTAGCAGAGGCCTCGTCGTCAGGTTTGGACCTCGGATGCCTATCCTTTTCCTTGTCCTTGCATTTTTTGTAAACTCCGGTTGTCGGCTGGTCCGATGGTATTATATAATTAAATCTTCGGCCAAAGTAATGAAATGCAAAATCGAACCGACGCTTAATAGTGCGTTGGTTAAATCTAGCACAAAACAGACAGCTAGCAACGTTGTGATCAGGGCCTAGGCAAGGAATACAGTAAGAGTGAAAATCCTTACGAGGTATTTGCTTCCCACAAGAAATACAATTAACTTTTTCTGACATCGGTCTGGAGCAAGAAAAAAGTTTCCCCAATGGGGTACTTAGTTTTAATGAAGACTTTGGTTCTGAAATTTAGATTTGAATATCTCAGGAGTCGGCCGACCGGCACTTGCGAACTGCTTTTGCTTCGGGCACCACACGGCAAGAAAGATTGAAGAAAATGGCGTCGGCTGCATCTTTTATACCCCTGGCGCACTGACGTCAGGGAAGAGGTGACAGCAACTGACGCCGGACCTAGACTTTGGAATTCTGGCCGACTGAGGGTAGCCTGCCAGCAGGATAACCCAAGAATAATGACTGCAACAGTGAAACACGATGAACATCTCAACTGAAGTTGTAGCTCTCTACAGAGCACTTGTTAGAATTTCTGTGTAGCCATTGATAGCAGTGGGGGGTAGTTTCACCTCATCACTGATTCTGTCCTGCCTTATATAAGTGGTATATTTTGAGTTATCTCTGCTTAATATCTGAACTTTGGCAGGCTAACATCTACCCGAAATCAACTGGACGTATAAGTGAATTTAAGTAACTTTTATCTGCTCTTTTTCATATAGTACTGTATTTAATTTATTTGTGTTTTTCACTGACTATTACCTCAACTGAAGTTGTGGCTGTCTCTCTACAGTTAATCTTGTTTTGGTGTTAATGTTGGTGGCTTTGAAATTGCCAGCCCCTCTTGTAGATTTGTATTTGGATACTCCTTCTGGGCCCATCTCATTTGCTCACTTAACTGAGTGCAGTGAGATCATATTCTGATTTCAGGCACTCCTACTGTGTACAAAGAGAGCATTTGGGAAGGACAACCCCTGTAGCCTCTTAAACCTGCTCTGTTCCCTCCCTCTAAATAAACAAATAAATAAAATAAAATATACATATATTTTATTCAGCTGCTCTTACTGTAACTGTCTTAGTTGCTCTTCTGTGTGCTGTTATCTGTTCAGTCACTCCTACTCTGCACTTATTACTGCTTGTTAGTAGCCTTCTAATTTACTGCCTTCTGCACTTGTTTTTTAGGCATTTGTTAATTTAATTGCATTTATTTGAACCGTATTTGCCGTAGTGTTGCTACACACTCGGGTGTGCTGGCCTGCACTACAATTTGAATTGTATTTACTGCTGTTTTAGTTGCTTTTCTGTAAAAAAAAAAAAAAAAAAAAAAGATTCTGGGCTTGTTTTCTGCCTTTCCTGTGACTAGTCAGGTCCGGATGCAGACTTGCTGTGTCCAGGACTGTTGGTGGGCTTCTGAGCCCCCCAAGCCTTTCTGTGTTGGAGGGAAGCCTTCTAGCTTATCAGTGGGAGTGGTAAGCACTAGGTAGCCTATCTACCACGGGAAGAGTGGATTGTGGCCCTGAACTTGTAGTTCATTGACCGTTTGGGCAGTTTTTCCATCTTTCTACTTTCTGGTTAAAAGCCCATTTTGCATTTGGTCCCCACCTTTCCTATAACTAGTGTAGTCCAGGTACAGATTTGCTCTATCCAGGACTGTTGGTAAGCTTCTGAGCCCCCCAAGCCCTTCTGTGTTGGAGAGAAGCCTTCTAGCTTATCAGTGGGAGTGGTAAGCACTAGGTAACCTATCTACCACAGGAGTGGTTTCTGGCCCAGAAATTATAGTTTATTGGCCGTTTGGGAAGCTTTTCCATCTCTTTCAACCTTCTGATTTAAAAGCCTGTGTATGCGTTTGTTTCCTGCCTTTCCTGTTACTAGTCTAGTCCAGGTACAGATTTGCTGTATCAAGGACTCTTTGTAGGCTTCTGGCCTCCCCAAGCCTTTCTGTGCTGGAGGGAAGCCTTCTAGCTTATTAGTGGGAGTGTTAAGCATCAGGTAGCCTATCTACCACAAGAGGAGTGGTCCCTGGCCCAGAAATTGTAGCTATTGGCTGTTTGAGCAGTTTTTTTTCCATCTCTTCCAACTTTCTGGTTTGAAAGCTGCACATGTGCCTGTTTCCCGGCTTTCCTATAACTAGCCTAGTCTGGTCACAGAGTTGCTGTATCCAGGATTGTTAGTAAGCTTCTGAGACCCCCCAAGCCTTTCTGTGTTAGAGGGGAAGCCTTCTAGCTTATCAGTGGGAGTGGTAAGCACTCGGTAGCCTACCTCCACAGGAAGAGTGAGTTTTGGCCCAGAAATTGTAGTTTATTTGGCCGTTTGGGCAGCTTTCCATCTCTTTCAACTTGCTGGCTTAAAAGCCTGCGTTTGTACTTGTTCCCTGCCTTTCCTGTAACTAGTCTAGTCCAGGTACAGATTTGCTGTATCCAGGACTCTTTGTAAGCTTCTGAGCCCCCCAAGCCTTTCTGTGTTGGAGGGAAGCCTTCTAGCTTATCAGTGGGAGTGGTAAGCATTAGGTAGCCTACCTACCACAATAGGAGTAGTTCCTGGCCCAGAAATTGTAGCTATTGGCTGTTTGGGCATTTTTTTTCCATCTCTTTCAACATTCTGGTTTAAAAGCCGCACTTGTGCTGGTTTCCCACCTGTCCTGTAACTAGCCTAGTCCAGATAAAGAGTTGCTGTATCCTGGACTGTTGGTACGCTTCTGAGCTCCACAAGCCTTTCTGTGTTGGAGGAAAGCCTTCTAGCTTATCAGTGGGAGTGGTAAGCACTAGGTAGCCTGTCTACCATGAGAGGGAGAGGTTCTTGGTCCAGAAATTGTAGTTTACTGACCATATGGACAGTTTGTCCATCTCTTTAACTTTCTAGTTTAAAAGACCACATCTGAGCTTGTTTCCCATCTTTCTTGTAACTAACCTACTGGACAGCACTAGAAAGCCTTAAACTGATACAAGCCTTCTAGCTTAGAAGAGAGACTTTGGAGTGATTAAGTATCAGTTTTCTGTACTTTCTTGCTGTACTTTAACTGTTTTCCGTCTAAACTCAGATTTTTCCAGCGTTTATTGTGATTTAAAAGCTTGTTTTTTTCACATATTGTACTTATTTGACTGACTGCACTTTTAAAAAGTTGTTTTTTGTTTAAATAATTTGTTGTAGGCTACACACTAAAGTGCGACAGACTTTTCTGATCGTTTGTAGTCATTTAAAGCTGTTTTAAGTGTATTTTTTTACTAGTTTTGATTTATCTTTTCAAAAAAAAAAAATTCCTCGTTTCACGTCTTTCTAAGCTAGTATAGTCCAGTTTTCAGGCTAGTGCTGAATTCAGGGCTGTGATACTAGTTTCTGAGTTGCCCATACTGTACTTGGATAGAAGGAAGTTTCTCTGTTCACCTGTGAGACAAGGGAGCTTTGAGCAACCTATCTGTCCCTGGAGGAGTGGTTCCAGCACAGAAGTTAGTAGTTTATTGGCCATTTTGGGCTAATTTCTATCTCTTTCATTTCCCTACAATAAAAAACATGTTTGCACGGTTCTGCGCACCGGGCAGTGCCGGTTAGCTATGGTTAAATTACTCCCGGCTCCACTAAGTCTCCTCTTCAGTTTTCCCCTTGAAACTAGTCTAACTCTTAACCTAAGCACTCAAAAAGCATCCTACAGCCCAGCACTTGCTCATACGTAATAGCAAGCACTAATATACCCTGACACTTGATTGCCCAGCAGGATAAGGCTCTTTATTCACCCCTCACCAACCAAGTGACTAAGCAGCTCACCCTACTATTCAGGCATGACCAAAGGGCAATTTCAGGCGTACTCCCTAGTCCAGCTGGTGAATCTGGGTATCCTGAGGCAATGTTACAACTGGCTCATGTACACAGACAACCCTCTCCTCCTACCACAAAACACTAACATATGCGAGAGATGCAATTATACAGTCAAACTGGAAGCTAAGCTGTCTCCACCCAAGACTGGAACAGACAGTCAAGAGGAGAAGGTTAACACTTGCACCACACCTCCAACCGCACACAGACCTACTAAAACAGCTCTGGCAAAAAATACACATAAATACACAAAATCATACTCGGAGGCTCTAAATAAAAACCTGCAAAAGCATCAGAGACCTCCAAAGCAGACACCCAAACAACCTGCATCTCTCATCACAAACCAGACAACACATAAAACACAAAATCAGTGTGCTGCACAATCACAGCCCTTACGGTGAAATAACATACCTAATACACTAGTAATAGGTGACTCTACAGTCAGGTACACTGACGTCCCACTCACTAGGCTGGACAAGCAAAAGGTTACTGTCAGCTGCCTGTTGAGAGCCAGAATCCTCCACATAACACAAGCACTCAGGGCACTCCAGAACAAGTACAAATATGACTCTGTCATTGTTCATGTTGGTGTGAATGACCTGAGATGTACCTCCCTGGACTACATGAAAAGAGACATGGTAGAACTTTCAGATCATGTAGCCCAGGCTGGTATGACCCTGACCCCGAGTAGCATCCTGCCCTCACCAAGAATGTTACCTCAGTATAAAGAAAAAAATGATCAATTTCAAACATTGGCTAAGCTTCTGGTGTCATTCAAAGGGGATCCAGTGTCTGTTAGCCTGAGACGACATGCTCGACAAGCCCCATTGCTTCGCAAGAGATGGCTTGCACCTGTCACCCCTAGGCTTTCGAATACTGGCCAAGGCTCTTGCTGCCCCCATCGTGCCTTTTTTAGGCAAGGCTCAAAAGTCAAACCCACCTCCGTAAACAGCACAATTAACAAAAAACTGAGGGTTATGCTACTCAATGCCAGGAGTTTAAATCTCAAAAAGCATGCGCTCGAAGCACTCCTCAGTATGGAGAACACAGACATCTGTGCAGTAACTGAAACCTGGTTCAAGGCTCCAGAGAGCACCCCAGCACTACCTGGCTACAACTCATACCACACGTTTCGGCCACAGAACACGGACTGAAACACAAAAGGAGGGGGTGTGTATCCATATTCAAGGATACCTACACCTCCAGGTTAGTGGCGCAGCATGATACCTTGGAGATCATCCATGTGCAACTAACATCGGGCAAATCTGCAATGCAAATTGTAGCCTGCTACAGATCACCCTCCATGACCCAGGACCACCACTCCACCTTTCTGGAGACACTGGAAAACATGAAGGTCCTACTGAACACCCTGATATTAGGCGATTTCAATGACTCCACCATTCACTGGGAAAACTACTCAAGTACAAACACCCAGGCCCAGCGCTTCTTGGCATTCATCAACTCAAATGCCCAGGACCAGCTGGTAAACTCCCCTACCAGAGATGAAAACATATTGGACATGGTCATCACCAACATGGGCGACAGGTGTTCCACACCGGAGGTCAACCCATCACTGGTTAGATCAGACCATAAACTAATCACTCTGGATGTCCACACCCCACCACCACCCCCAAGTAAGGAAACCACAGTAAAAAAACTTTTCTAAAGCAAACTTCACCTTACTTAAGACAGAGGTGGTGAGTTTCACAGCCCCCACGCTAAAGGATAACACTACCAAAGATGCAGAAACCTTTACAAATGCACTCTATGAGCACCTACATGGATGCATGGATTGTGCCATCCCTAGCAAAACCAATACTCACTCCTCTAAGAGAAGGAAACCATTTTGGTGGACCCCTGCCATAAACAGGCTATACAATAGAAGGAGGAAACTAGTTCAGAAAAAAAGCAAATCCCAAGAAGGAAAGACATCCCTGATAAGAATCAGTAAGAAACTAAGGTCCCTCATGAAATCATCCAAGGCTAACTTAGAAAGAAAAATATCAAAGGATTCAAAAGATAACCACAAAGCCTTTTTTAGCTATGTTAAGAATCTAAGTGGCAACTCGCAGATAGGCACTGAACTAGTGCAAAATAGCACAAAATATACCGAACCTACTGATATTGCCAACATTCTGGCAGACAGATTCAGTGAAAACTTCATCCCCTCTCACCTCCAAAGGGGCCCACAATAACACTGGAAAAGTATAGTATCCCAAAAATCACAGAAGCACAGGTGAAAACAGCCCTTTCAAAAGCCAAAAACATAGGTCAATGGGACCAGATGGTGTTCCAGGCTGTGTCTTGCATGAACTACAGAACGAACTAACCCCTCACCTAAACACGCTGTTCAACCTCAGCCTCTCCACAGGCTACGTGCCCATACACTGGTGCACAGCAACAGTTATTCCTCTCCACAAAGGACGGGCCACAACTGACCCTGGTAACTATTGCCCCATTAGCCTGATCTACAAGGCTATGGAGCACATCATCATGGAACTCATTAACAAAGACATTGGGAACCTCCAAACACTTGACCTGACTCAGTTCGGCTTTGTTAAGGGCAGATCATGCCTACTAAACCTGGTTGACTTCTTCGAGACAGTCACCAAGGCCATAGATGAGGGAAGGTGGTACACACAGCCTACCTTGACCTCACCAAGGCTTTCGACACCATTCCTCACTCGGGTATTGCAGAAAAACTCACCAGCCTGAACATAAACCCCTACGTCACGAGATGGGTTGCCAATTGGCTTACAGACAGAACTCACACGGTAAGAATAATGGGCTCCAGGTCCGACTCTAAACCAGTCACAAGTGGTGTCCCACAAGGCTCGGTCCTGGGACCCCTACTGTTCGACATATACTTCTCAGAAGTACAGGCAAACACAGGAGGACTATGACTAACCAAGTTTGCCGATTACTGCAAACTGGGAGCCATAATTGACTCTCCGGCTGACATGGACATCCTCCAAAAGGGCCTTACTGAGATGGACACCTGGTGTCAAAGTCATGGCCTCAAGCTAAATGCCAAAAAATGCATAGTTACCCCGTTTGAGAAAAACAAAACACCCCCGAATTACCACATAGATGGCAGCCCCCTTAATACAGAAGAGGTAATAAGAGATCTGGGGACTCAGGTAGATAGTAATCTCTCCTTTGACAATCATATTGCCAAAGTAGTTAGGAAATCCTTCTATGTAGCCCATCTAATTACTAAAGGGTTCACATTCAATAGTTTCTTCACAGAAACTATACAATCCTGGCCACACAATTCAAACAAACAACCAGCCCACTCCACTACCCATGCCAGCAGAATACTACAACTACATCAGATCATCTATTTACCTTTGATCCAGTACTCATATCTTCTATAACATCTCTTCTTAAAAAACTAAAACCCACTAAGCTAGCAGCTGACCTTCTCCCAGCTGAGTTTCTGCAAAAAGCAGCTGAGGCCATTTCCTATCCCGTCTCCATAATCATAAACCGTACCTTGTCAGAAGCCTTCATCCCCTCCATATGGAAAATGTCCCACATTATTCCTCTCCATAAAGGTGGTAGCTCACTAGAGCTAACCAACTACAGACCTATAGCTATACTCTCACCCCTGGCCAAAATTATGGAAAAGTGTGTCCACAAACAACTGATGGAACACCTCACCAAAAATAAAATTCTAGCCAACTCCCAACATGGCTTCAGGCCAAATCACAGTACCACATCAGCCCTACTATCCTTTTCTAATACCATCAATAACTTCAGAAACAATAAACTATCATCTGCTCTTTTCTTAGACCTCTCCAAGGCCTTTGATATGGTGAACCACATTCAACTCCTCCATACATTAAAAAAACTATCACTCAGCAATTCCACGCTGAAATGGTTCCAATCCTATCTGTCCAATAGGCAATAGGCTGTTCTATGGCAGGACAAATTATCCACATGCCTACCTGTAACACTTGGAGTTCCCCAAGGATCTATTCTTGGCCCTCTTTTCTTCACCATCTTTGTTAATGACCGGCCCACAATCACCCCCCCCCCCCATGCCACATGTATTCAATATGCAGATGATTCGACTATCATCAGCACTGCCTCCAAACTGGCAGACCTCATTGCTTCAACCCAAGACACCTTCAACCTAATAGAAAAATGGTTCTCAAGTCGTCAACTAGTTCTCAACCCCAACAAAACAAAACTACTTACTTTCTCACCCACTAACAAGACTCTTCCCCCACCTTCTCTATTACATCCTCCAATGGAATCACTATATCACCAGAAGCTCACAAAGATATTAGGTGTTACCATTGATAACTCCCTTAAATTTGACACCCATTTCAATCTAACCATCAAAACCGTCAATAAAAAGCTTGGCTCTCTCTATAAAGTAAAACACTTTCTCACTCCTCACGCTAAAATTACAATTGCCAGCACACACCTACTATCAACTCTTTTCTATGCCTCCCCCCTTTACAAACCTAAACAAGACAACCCTTAACAAACTTGCTTCTTGTTACAATCACATAGCTAGATTTGCCACAAATTCCACCTTTAGAACGCACCACTGCACTAACTTGAAGCAACTAGGGTGGTTAGAGTTTTCCAGCCAACTCCATTTCAACCAACTCAAAATGGCTCACCAGATACTGTATCACCCAGAGAAAACACCAGCTCTGAAAAACATCATTCACCCCTATATTAACCTGTAATCTTTACGCTCCTCCAATAAGATCTTAGCTCAAACTACCAAAGCCAATAATTCTGCTGGGGATTCTCTATTCTCAAACTTTGTAGGTAAAATGTGGAACTCCCTACCGACTATGCTCACCTCAGAACCTTCACTCCTACAATTCAAAAAAAAGCTTTAACCCCATCTCAATACTCTCTGGCAATGTCCCTGTTCCAAACCTGATTAACCACTATCATTTACCCTTCTCTTACCTCACTATCCTTAACCGCTTTTTAACAAGGCGCCTCGCCTTTGTAACTGACCCATGTTTTTTTTTTATATGCTGCTATTTTTTTCCCAAGATGTGATGTATCTTTATATTGTATTTAGAACTCAACTATCTTCCTTTTTTGCATTAACAATGTTCATATGTCTGTTATGTACCTGGAGCTTTTCTCCCCGGGCCTCCGCTGAAAATGGACATGTATCCAATCGGACTCTCCCGGTTAACAAATGTAAAATAAAATAAATAAATAAATAAATCTAGAAATAGAGGTTACAGTGCGCCCCTCAACTTGTCACTCATTAGGCCCATCATAGAGTACAATGCCCCATTTGGGATGTACCTCACAAGACACTTCCAACAGCTGGAAAGACCACAAAAGTACCTGACTAAGAGGATTACTGGCCTGAAACAGATGTCCTATGCAGCCCGACTAAAAAAACTCCGGCTGTACTCAGTGGCATCGCTTACACAGAGGTGATCTCTGCCTGACTTACAAAGCCATGTCCAACTCAGAATTGATAGACATGCTCCACCTAAAGAAATCCAAGTCACTGCGAGCCACGCGCTCTAGTGAGCTAAACATCACTACAACAATAAATAGAACATGCTGGAGGGATAGATTCCAGCTGATATATTCAAGCTATCAAGTTCTTTGTTTTCTTGCCAGCTGCTAAGTTTTAACAGGCAATATCAAGCTCACTTTGAGCAATATTTGACTACTTCATTCATATAACTGTTTTTATTTCTTGGATAAAGAGCTAGGTTTCCTCAATTATATAATGGAGGAACTATTTGATGGTACTTAAGGAGAACATTTCTAGTAGTTAAAAGTCAAGAGGAGTTATATATCATAAGATTATCTATAAAATTAGACACATATTACAAGCAATATACATTTGAAAATAATGAAAAATGTAGTGATATAGGTGTTTGAGGATTACAAGGAAACTTCACTCTATAGAAGCTACATATCCTCATGCTTTAAAGAGGTAATCTAAAAACTGAAATTTAGATTTTTGTAGTTGGCGTTCTATTGATATCCACCAATGAGTTTTAAATTAATGGTAAACATCTCACCAAATACTAATATTTGTGCATGAATAGGCTGGAATAATTGGATATAAAAATCTTGTCTTTATTTAACAAATTATTTAAATGAATCAACATAAGAATAAAAAAATTAGAATAAGATATACAAGTATTAAATAATAATTTATTGTAGTTTTAATTAATTGTTTACATGGTTGGAAGTCTTTGGAAAGTCAATGATGTAAACATTTGTTTTGTAGAGAAACTATAATCAAAAACATAATAACAGTGCAATTAAACAGCTATAGCAGTAGATCTGTGAACCAGCACTAAACTAGGCAATTTGATTGTTACAGTAGTAGCAGTTTGCTTAGGTTAGACTTAGACCAGGAACTTTAGTATCCATGTATGAATGTACAACCTTTGTTAATAGTTAACATTTTATAGAACAGGCATAAGATATAGAAGTATTACATAATAATTTATTGTAGTTTTGGTTACTCATTTACATGTTAAGAAGTCAATAATGTAAACATTTGTTTTGTAGACATACTATAATCAAAACATATTAATAGTGTAGTTAGTTGCAGTAGCAGATTTGTGAGCCAGCACTGTACTAGGAAATTTAGCGTCCATGTATTAATATACAACCTTTATCAATAGTTAACATTTTATAGAAAGGGTAAAATAAGCATTGGAATCATAATTTAAAATGCTTTGCAGCATATCACATTATTTTAAGTTTTACAAATACTGATATACACTTCTTAAACTTAAGGGCACATTGTAATACTTATACCACATTAATACAGTAAAACTTTTATCCATAAACATTATTGAAATAAATAATGGCAAGAAAAGAAAAATCATTCTATAAATTCCTAAACTTAAGTGTGATATAGTCTTTGTACAAGAAACAAAATTAAAAGAAAAAGATAAAAAATGTGAAATAACAAGGATTATGGAGTAATATATCAACATCATTCAATAAGAAAAGAAGAGGTACAGCAATTTTGTGCAAAAAACACGTCAAAGCATTTAAACAAAGTAGCAGATAATAATGGCATGTTTTCAATAGCCAGTTTTGCCTATCAAAACAATCTATATACTTGAGCTAACTTTTTTTGGATTCCGCATACAGGTACTTAGGTATCAAAACAGCATCTTGAAATTTTATTGGAAAATACAAAAGGCAGTCAGGTGATTTAAGCTGTATAAATGTCTTATTAGGACAGGAGTGCAAAGACAAAAAAGTTAAACACAAAGGAACAGACGAAACTGAGTAATACACCAATACCGCAGACTAGTCCAGAGGTACAACTGAGCACACGAAGAATAATATTTCACTCACTATATTTAAAACAACAGTATTGAGTGCTTTCATTAAAAAACTTCTTCAGAATCAGTAAAACAATCAAAACACCATCTTTAAATACCCCTCCCCTTGAATCACATGACTTCCTGTAATATTTGTACCTCTGGACTGGTCTGTAGTATTGATGTATTACAAAAAGTTAAAATTACTGCTCCTGCTAAAGCATCAAAAATTTGGATTGACAATTTAAACAAAGAACACCACTGAACACATGTCTACAGATTAATTATTTTTGTACACATTACTCATATCTATGGAACACAAACTACACTTGACAGAATATATATATATATATATATATATATATATATATATATATATATATCTTCAGACGTAACAGACATCTTCTTCTTCTTCAATCGGCTTTTCCCAGTTACGGGTCGCCACAGCGGAACTCCGGTCCGCTAATGATTGGCAGTAGATTTTTTACGGGTGCTGAGGTGTCAGCTCGACGTCCAACCTTCAACGAAGGCACGCCCATTCTACGCATGTCTTTTGAACGCCACTTGACCACGGGGAGGACATGCAGACTCCACACAGAAGGCGCTCCAGCCGAGAATCGAATGGGAGAACAACATAAATAATAAAAATATCATGGCCTGCCTTTTCTCAAACCAAAATACAAAATGCCACTACACAACAAAGGCAAGGAAGTTACCTATTGTTACAAGAATCCCTTCATATGTGGCTAAATTAGAAGATTTTAAAGAAACATTAACTAAATAAAGGAAAGAATTTATATAATTTAATTACAGGTTCATATCAGTCCAGGAGTCATTTTAAGACTAGCCAAGCTTATACAAATTTTCCAAAATATTGCTGATACAATCTCCTGATTATTGACACTGTATAACATTGTATTGACACTTAATACCTTGTAATAATCCTGTAACATTGCTGTTTAATGCTAATTTATAATGAAAATTGTATATGTTGGAGCTTTTCTCCCCAGGCCTCCTCTGAAAAAGGGCTCTTCAGCTCAGTCAGACAATCCTGGTCAACAAATGTAAAATAAGTAAATAATAAATGAATAAATAATACATGTCAATACCCCATGGAATTCTATAGTTATGATACAGGCTTGTACACATCAAGTGCTCACAGGTTGACCCTGTCCATTAGAGACATGGTGGCCAAACCAAAGCTAAATTTGTGATTTCCTATCCACTGATCCAAGTTACATCTGAATAGGGTTATGAATGAGCTTTGCTTCACATGGATGGGAAACCTTTTCTAGAGTAGGGGTAATCTTTGAGACACATACCTCCATGGTTTCCTGTTTATGTCCTGTCTGTCTGCTGAGTTGATAATAGAGAAGTTAAACAAATGGTTTTAATTGATTCCCTTTAAATTATATGTGCTAAGATAAAGTCCTAGTGTAGCAAAAAGCTAAAACAAAGAGATTCAGACTTAAATTCAGAATAAATTACAGCCAAAAACAAAATTAGAAAAAAACTATACACACACGCATATATATATATATATATATATATATATATATATATATATATATATATATATATATATATATATATATCTATATATAATTTATTTATTTTATTTGCATTTGTTTACTGGGAGGTCCACTGGGCCAGAGTGAGTCCATTTGCAATGGAGGCCCAGGGAAAAGCTCTAAATCAAAACAGACATAATACAAATTACAAAGAGGCAATACAATAAAATAATATGCAAATTATAAAATACTAGATTACAAAGAGCAATACAGAAGAAATTTTAACTATACAAGACAAACCATGCATATCAATCCAATGCCATAGAATATTCAGTATATATGTGAACATTGCAGTAACTACGGGGTAGAGAGGAAATGATATTGATAACAGTTGATTAGACTGAGAGTAAAGTGGAGGAATTTGGGATTTTACTACATTAATAGCAAGGTTAAATAGGAGATACAGTTAGCTACATGCTAATAAATAGACAGCTTTTATGTGGCTGAGTTTCTCATGATAGGGCACTTTAAGCTGACTGCACTGAGTATATAAATGATGAATCGGGGGCATCTGTGTGACAGAAAGAAAGCTGGAGATGAATTGGAGAAATGAGTAGACTAGGTAATATTGGGTTTTATATGGTCAGTCCTAGTGCTTGTACATAGCCAATGGAAGATTAGGTGTTTTCTCAGGGATGTCTTAAAGTGTTTACGGTTCCTAATATTCCCATGATGACTGGAGGGCATTCCATAGCTTGGCGATGGTATAAGGGTAGAGCATTTGACCGGCGGAAAGGTTAGGTTTCACTACATTTAGGAGCATTTGATTTACAGATCGGAATAGAGAGGAGAGGGTAGAGCAGTAAGAAGGCTTGCAGATTAGCTTATGAGCTGTAGTTAGTTGTAGGTATATGTCAGAGCTAGCTTGAAATAATTACACAATCTACACTAAAGTTATCAAGATATTTTATCTCATAAAATAAGAATAGACTCAGAAAAAGTAAAAATGCATTTATATGCAGTGATGCTCAAAGGTCCACATATATTAACCAACATGAGTGCTTTAATATCAAGGAAAAACCACAGAGGCTACCAAAGATCACTTTTCAGGAAAGAAGTTTCAAATGCAGATGAATTCCAAAGGTTATTTAGTGATTACTATAATACAAATAATACAAGAAATTATTCTTCTAATGAAACCTTTGCAAGAAATTACCCATAGGATAACATTAAGATTAAATTAAATGACCAACAAATATATTAAACAATCAAACCTATAACTATATGGTAATAAGAAACCACATAAAAAAAAAGAAATTAGTAAAAGCTTCAGGATTAGATGGCATCATTCCAGAAGTGTATTAGATTTCATTTTTAGATATTGCATCTTTAATTCATAGAGTATTTTGCTTAATTTTAATATCTAAATAAGTCTCTCTATCCTGGAAATATTCTTTGATTTCACCAGTTATCAAACAGGACAAAGAAAATGATCTAATCTCCTCATACAGACCAATTTACCTACTGAATACAGAATATAAAACCTCCACCAGTATTAACAGGTACAAACTAAACAATGTTACGGAAGTATTAATTCATAAATATCAAAAAGGGTTCACAATTATTGGAGTAACACGTGATGAGAATAAATATACAATTAAACTATGCAAACCTAAACAAGAAGAAACTTGCAGTCCTGATAAAGATAAAGACTTTGGCATGGTTGCTTGGAACTTTTTATTTAACACTCTTGAACATTTTGGTATCCTTAAAGATTTTATACATATAATTAAAGGTCTGCACTATTAGTCCAAATCATACATTAAAATATGTCCCTTAATTTTGCAGGTTATATGCATAAAGTTGTCCATTACCACCCCTAATATTTACATTGACTATAGAATCCTTTGCTAACCTTATCAGAACTAAGAAAAACATTGAAGGTTTTTGAATTTCAGATAAATATCCTTTCATAATTCAGTTTTTGCTGATGTTATTTTATTGATGGCAGCTAATATCAAACAGTCAATACAAGCAGCTGATAGCTCCATTAGACTCTTTCAAGAACTACCAAGAAAGTATACTTATGTAGGTAAACTCACTACAACAATACTTGATTGAATAGATCACTGTTGCAACAGCCTAAGCTATACTGGAAATATTTTGCCAAAGATCAGACATCTGGCCAGCTTCCAGAGTTTTTACTTTCGCTTTCCACAATCCCATACATCCATTGGAGCCAGAGATCAAGCCAGTATAAAAAAGCAAATGTATGGGCACCAAGAAATCAGAGCTTTCCTGCTACTGAAGCTACCAGTGAGACGCAGTCCTCATCTTTACAGGTTTGTCTGTCGCTAGTTTCAGCAAATAATAAATAAGTTGCCTTTTGGGGACTGTCTTCCTATATTTTGAGAGAAAAATTGAACATGCTTTCTACAGGATTTACGTCTAAAAAAAAGTGGGAAGTGTTCATGTGGTCGCCAGATTCCCTATAAAGATCATTACACATCGTGACTTTTTTTGGTTGGGGAGTAACACAGCATTCAGTCCTTTTCGATCCATAAATCTTTTACACCCAAAATCCTTAGGAATAAATTACTTTAATTTTTTGATTTCTAAATGTATTAGTAAAGAAAGTAAACATTGAGATCTCTTAAGCAGGTTTAGGTGCAGCAGTGAATAGTCAACTATATTCATTGAAGGGCCTACTACGGGATGAATAAAATGGGACCTTGATGAGATACAATGAAGGACAAGCTGTGGAAGACAGGAGGACTGTCTAACCATCACACAGACATGGTGGTCAAAAGAGTGCTGTTTATCAACATGTGTAACCAAGTCCCTGATGCTTGTGACAGACTTAAGTGGAATGTTATCCATAAAGTAAGCAATAGTGATGCTAGATTTACCAAAGGAAACTATGCTGCATTTCTTGGTATTGAGGGTAAGGCCATGGTCAATACACTAATAATTTGTCTGGTCCTTCTTTGCAGATGATATTATTTTGAACCTTATAAATCCAGATAAGGACATCTCAGTATTGTGAAACATTCTGAGACAGTTTCAGGTATTTTGTGGATATAAAATTAATGAAAATAAAGCAAATGTTATAACCGTAAATTACGTACCCACACTCAAATTGGTTCAGCAATACCCATATTTATGGGAACAAGTATTTAGGAGTATTGATTAAGTTTCAGCTATTGGCATCTAAGGATATGTATGAAGAGAATAAACAGAAGATAATACAAAAATTGAGAAACTGGAAACTCTTATTTATGGATATGGATAGTAAGATACATGCAGTGAAAATGTTTTTAATCCCTTCAGTCTTGTATACGGGTCAGGCATACTTTTATCAACCAGAGGAGAAGTTGTGGGCGATAATTAATAAAAAATTGAAAGAATTTATTCGGGAGGGGAAGACTTAACTGGGATAAGTTGATCATTCCAATAGAACAAGATGGTTTGTTTATCTGATTTGAAGGGATATTTACAGCTATACAGTTAAGGCTCATATACATAACAAAAGCAGAAGGTTATAATCCACATTGGAAAAGGATGATGACGAAGCAAAGGGGAAGTTCAAGAAACAGTGAGAGAGTGGGATTTTGAATGCAAATCCTTAAGGAGAATAATAACAACTATACAGAATATTATATTCATAAAGTAGCAGAAAGCATTCTAAAAACTAAGCCAACACTAGAATGGACAAAGGAGATTCTGCCAATAGGGATGACTGCAAGTAGGGGTGCAGAAAATATACAAGAAAGGGACAGAATTTACTGGAGAAAACTGGCAAAGAAACCAGGATAATGGAGTGGGACGAGGCCAGGAAGACATTTGGATTACAGGTTCAAGACTGCCTTCCCTAGCTCTGCTTGATCTCAGAGTGCAGATAAAGAGAAAGGGATAGGGGAATTTTAAGTGAAAGACCTGTTCTGATAACGGCTTTTAGTTGAATCTAGAAAATAAGCAGTTGTTAAAAAAGGGATAATTAGTAGGGCATATAAAATATTGCATGACAACTATAAGAATCAATCAGAGGGTGTTAGATAAGATTGGGAAGAGAGTGTGGAAATGTAATTTACAAGAAAACAATGGGAAGACACATGTATGGCTCCCAAGTATGCAAAAAATCTATAAGATTTAGGGCATTTGCTTGGAACTGTTTGCATAAGTACTTGTATACTTCAAGCAGACTCTGGAAGGTTTAGGAACTTTGCTTGGAAGTGTTTGCATAGGTATTTTTACATCCCAAGAATACTTCAAAGAATTCTTCCTCAAGTAGATACCAAATGCTAGAGGTGTGATGGAGAACAAAGAAGTAATTGGGAAAATATGTTTTGGGATGAACTGGCAGATTTTGGGATGAGCTGGCAGATTTTAAATATTCCTTATAGTTTATTATATCAGAAATATTGGGTGACCAAATGGCTGTAAGTAAGGAAATGATCGTTTTGAGCTGGGATACAGGATCTGAATTGCTTAGATAATAAAGCTTTATTAAGTTAAATTCTTTTGGCTGCCAAAAAGCTATTACTAGAAAATGGAAAGCAAAGTATAAACCAAGTGTAACTGAGGTACTGAATATTATAAAAGAGATAAAAGAACTGGAAGAGGGATTTTTAGAAATGGGAAGGAGCAAATTACATAGAAGTAATTGGAAACTGTGGGAACAATACATACATAATACTGTTTAGGAGGAAGAGGTGTGAGGTTTAAGAAAAGGCAGGAATTCATCAATCTTTTGTGATGTTGGACTGCTGAAAGTCGCAAAGAAAATATATCTTATTTATTTATTTATTAATTTGACATTTGTTTACTGGGGTGGTCCGACTGGGTCTACAGAACCCATTTTCAGAGGAAGCCCAGGGAGGAAAGTTCTACATACAGTACAATACAAATACATTACAGCCCCAAAACAATACAAGTGACATGAGGAATACCATACAGAAATAAGTTGATAGAACATAAACTAGGTTACAAGATACACATCTGGACAATTCATTATATTGTATTTAAATGGAAAAATGCTAAAATAGTTTGTTTTCTTTTCTGTCAATGTATGTCTGCCTATGTCTTATGTGGTAATTTAATAAAGATGTTTTAAAAGAAAAGAATTTAACTGGTCCAGCCATTGCTGGATAATATGAGTATCAGAGTGGGATTTGATAACCTTCCACAGTTTGCAAAATTGGTTAGTCATAGCTATTTGATATCAGATTTTATGTCACAGAAATGTATACCAAATAGGAGGGGACCTAGGACAGAGCCCTGCGGGACAGCACTGGTGACACTTTTTCTGTCTATAGAAAATGTGTGCATTGATCATTTGTCCATAGTTTAGAAAGAAATATCTTAAATACAAGTCTGATGTCCATAAACATTAAGGTGCCTATAAGATATCCCAAATAACATCAAACTCAAAGGGTAAAAAGGTTACAAATAAACCATTAAGTAACCCTATTTGAATATGTGAGCAGAAAGCTCAACATTGTCTCAGATAAAGTCAACAACGACTAAAATATTTCTGGGGTGTTATGTAGGCTTTTGGTACACAAAGGGTGCAGGCTTATATTAGGGATAACTCTCAGTAACAGCAGGTATCAGACTGATGTAAGTATCTGTGTGGCTGAGGTAAGCCAGTAGGATATCTAGCAGACTTAAGCAAGGAGGTCAAGGTCATAGCTGGCTTCCAGTCTTCAACATATCCATAATCTGCACATTAATTTGTAAATGATCTCATCTGAAATTATATCCAAATTTAGATGTTTGAGTATATTCACTTTCAGTCGTCACATGTGGGTTATCCTGCCAGGGGTAGCCAATTTTAAGAATACCAGATACCCTTAGTATAGTATTTCTCGGGTTGTTGTCTCAGGACACTGATGTCAGTCAGGTCGGTCAGTAAAACAAAACAACCGATGCCATTACATCAGTTTTTCTTGCCCTAAGTTATGGTGGAGTAACACCACCAGTAGAAAGTAAATACCAATAGCCCTGTAAGGGTGAGGAAGAGAAAGAGAGAGAGATAAGGGGGTTGGAGGGTGGGAAACCTGGACTGCAACAGTGAACACACTAACATCTACATTTATGGTAAGTGTACACAACTGTACTATGTTCTTCATGTTTCACTGTTGCAGTCATCACACTTGGGTTGATGCCCAAAGCTGAGGATCGGGTGGAGGCAGTCAAGAAGAGTTGGGGCTGGCTAGTATGCCCTGCAGGACTGTGGATGCAAAGCCTGTCCTGGATTTTGAAAAGATAGGCAGGTGGTAATGCTTGGTGAAGGTATGAACAAACGCCATGTTGCAGCTTCCAGGATGTTCCTGGTAGGGACCCCTCTGAGAAAGGCTCTAGAGGTTGAAGTTGCCCTAGTTGAATGTGTTCTGACCCCCCAGTGGGGGTGCTTTCCCATAGTGTTTGTAACAGAAAGGGATGCAGTGTGCTATCCATTTGGAGATGGTTTGTTTAGATATGGCTTTGCCCTCTGCCCCTGGTGCAAAGCTGACTAGTAACTGGTCAGATTTCCTAAAGGGCGTAGTCCTATCAAGGTAGAATCTGAGCTGTCTGTGCACATCTAAAGAGTGCAGGATCCTTTCCCTCTTATTTTGAGGGTCAGGGAAAAAGGTGGGCAAATGAATAGACTAGTTGAGAGCCACACTGGACACCACCTTAGGCATGAAAGTTGGGTTAGTGCTGAGGGAGACCATGTCAGCATGAAAAATGATGAAAGGTTTCACAGCAATAAGTGTTTGTAGTACAGACACTCTTCTAACTGAAGTGATGGCCAGAAGCAAGGCTGTTTTCCAAGACAGGAATTTTAACTCTGCTGAAGCTGGGCTCAAAGGGGGAAGTGTGAGCTTTTCCAACACAAAGTTAAGGTCCCAAGCAGTAGGGGCTCTTCTTGGTGACCTTAAGTTGTTAGCCCCTCTCAGAAATTGTTTGATGAGAGGGTGTGAGAAGAGAGGTGGCTCAGTGCTGTAAAGTGCAGAGATGGCAGAGGCATGGATTTTAATGGAAGAGAAGGATAGGCCCCTGTGGAGTGGTTATGCTAGGTAATCCAGGATGAGAAGTAAGGAGGGCTGTGCTGGGTCAGCTGCTTTAGTCTGGATCCAGGAACAATATCTTTCCCACTTGTCAGCATAGGCTTTTCCAGTACTGGGTCATCTGGATTCACGTATGGCATCCAGGACTTGTTTGCTTATGCTGGCCACTGGAGGAGAAGTCAAGGAATAAGCCAGGCTGCTAGGTTCAGTGTCTGCAATTGTGGATGCAAGAACTCTCCCTCCTTCTGAGTCAGGAGAGGTGGAATCTGGGGTAGGTGCCATGGAGGCAATGGGGACAGGCTGCGCAGTAGTGGGTACCAGTGGCCAGTCTGAGGCAATCAGGATTGCACTTGGGCTTTCCTCCCCTATTTTGAGTAATACTCTGGTCAGAAGAGGTAGAGGGGAAATGCATAGATTGAGAGGTTTACTCACTGAAAGGATAGGGCATTCACTTTCCAGGCCTTGCTGTGAGGTTCCCTGGTGCAGAATTTGCTGAGATGGTGGTTGTGGGAGGGGGGGGGGGGCAAATAGGTCCACCTTTGGGATACCCCATTTTTGGGTCACAAGGTTGACGGTGTTGTGGTTTAATTGCCACTCATGTGGGTCTAGGAGATTTCTGCTTAAGTTGTCTGCCAGAGAGTTTTGGTTGCCTGGCAGGAATTGAGCTTGCAGATGAATATGCATGGCTGAGGCCATGTTCCAAAAGGTCATGGCTAGCCTGCAGAGAGGATAAGAGTGGGTTTCCCCCCGCTTGTTTATGTACCACATTACTGTGGTGGTGTTGGTTTTGATTAGTAGAGGCCCCGGAGAGAGCAGGGAACTGAAAGCTGTCAGAGCATGCTTAACAGCTAGAATCTCTTTTTGGTTGATGTGCAGATGAATTTGGTTTGGGCTCCAATGGCCCTGAATGCACCCCAGGCATAGTCTGATGCATCTGTGGTTAGGGTCTGGACGGTGTGGGGTTAAGAAAAAGGAAGTCCCTTGTTGTGGTTCCATGCTGCTGCCCACCAAAGATAGTTTCCAGGTCTTGTGAATGTTGACAACAAAGGCTTTTTAAGTACCACTGAAGTTTCCTCATATGCAGTCTGGCATACGGAATTAGTAGAATGCAGGAGGCCATGAACCCTAGAGCTTGTAGGATTTTCCTTGCGGATAACTGGGTTCTGGTGGCCAGTTGAGAGAAGTAGCCTGTCAGATAGGCTTGTTTTTCTGGAGTTAGAAATGCCATCTGGGATGCCGTGTCCAGGCTTGCTCCCAGGAATACAATTTTTTGACTGGAGACAAGTTTGGATTTCTTCTCATTGATAATGTACCCCAGTGAGGTTAGTAGGTCCTTTACAAATGTTAGGTGCTGTAACAGCTTTTCCCAACTGTCTGCTTGAATCAGGCAGTCGTCCAAGTAAGGGTAAATTTGAATATTTCTTTGTCTGCAAAAAGTAATGGCTGGTGCCAGCATTTTGTGAAAACTCTGGGAGCAGTGGATAAGCCAAAGGGAAGTGCAAAGAAATGATAATGCATAGATCCTGCCCTGAAACATAGATATTTTCTGCAAGAATCTCTGATTGGGATATGCAGATAGGCCTCTTTGAGGTCTAGAGTGTCTAACCAGGCATCTTTGGACAGCATGGGGAGAAGCTGCTGCAGTGTGAGCATTTTGAATTTTGGTACCACCAGGAAGGTGTTTAGAATATATAGATCTAAGATTGGGTGCCAAGTGCCCTTTTTTCTGAGTACTAGAAAAAGTCTGAAATAGAACCCTTGGCCCATCTGATCTGCAAGGACAGGCTGAATTGCCCTCATGGAGAGCAGGGAATGAACTTGGTTTTGTGCCTCTGCTCGCTGGTTTGGAGGAAGATCTGGGAATCCCTTTGGGGTTGGCAAAGTGTGGAAATAAAATATGTACCCCCTGGGACACTACGTTGAGGAACCATCGATAGTTGGTGATGGAGGCCCAGTTTTCTGCATGGGAGGCAACTTTTCCTCCTAGGGGCACACACAGATGGGCAGAGGTGGGAGGAGGAGTTGAAGAGTCATTGGAAATTCTTTCCATAAGGCGGTGGCTTAGCACTCCCTGGTTTAACAGTGGAGGTATTCCATTGTTTTGATCACTGCATACCCTGAGACTGCTGTCTGGGGGGTCTGTTACCCCTAGGTCTTGTCTGAAGTGGCCTTGAGGGGGCAGGAAAGGACCAATGTTTTGAGGGACAATGCCTACTGAATCTTGGAGGCTGAACTTGCAAAAAGTCTTTAACTGTCTGCATAGATTTAGCTTTTTCTTCCATCTTTTTTAAAACCTCTTCTGCTTTGGTGCCAAACAGATGGTCTTTATTCAGTGGTGCGTCCAATAATTTTGATTTGAAATGATCTGGCAAGGTCTGTTCCTTAAGCCAAGCATGCCTTTGAAGTACAGAACCTGTGACTGCTGCCCTGCAGGATGCTTCTAGGCTCAAACCCACATTGCAGGGTATGCTTACTGATTTGGTTTGCAGAATGCATAAGTTCGTGTAAATCTTTATTTTCTACACAGTCAGGGAAGGTAGATAATTTTTGTTTAATGAGTTCCATTGAATGTTGCTGTTATTTCATCATGTGGAACAGACAATTTAATGCTCTAATGGCTAGAGTTGCAGAAGTATATACTTTTTTACCTCATCTGTCTAAGGCTCGAGAATCCCTGTCCGGGGAGGGGGGGGGATTCTTAGCTGCAGCTGCTTTTAATCCTTTAGGCCCTTGGGAGATGACCTCTGGGTCAGCAGTAGGATTCTTGAAAATAAATTTGTGCGAGTCAGGGACTCCATAATACCTTTCAGGTTTCCTGGGAGCAGGAGGTAAAGTATCAGGGGTTAGACTGGATTCCATAAAAACATCATCCACAACATCCAGGACAGGAGGTATAGCTAAGGGTTTGTGCTGAGGTAAATCTAAAAATTCCCCGAGTCTTTTTGGACTGAGGGTAATCCTGGCATTCCCAATGGAAGTGCTCTCTCAAAGTATGTAGGGTTTCACCAAAGGAAAATTCCTCTGGAGGATAGGCAGAAGGAATGGATTCCTCTGCATCTGAATCCTCATAAGCAGATAAGGGCATGTCTTCATAATCAGAAACCTCAGTGTCACCGGACTCTTGTTCAGATAAAGGTGCTGGGGACAAGTCTCTTTTTCTTTTAGCAGGAGAAGGCTGGCTACCCCTAATCAGCATGACCAGGTCTTCTGCAATTTTAAGCATCTGCGATTGTGGCAAGAAAGCAGGCGCATGAGTTTGGGTTGTCGGTCTTTACGGCATAGCTCATATTCTAGGCCTTAGAAACTCGGTAGTTTTAGAAATAACTGAAGATGCGAAAGACATTGTCTGTTTGTGTCAAGTATCAGTAGTGCGAAGAACTTCCTCAGAAGCCAGTGCCTGCACAGCGGCTCCAGACCCATCCAAGGTAGAGACATCCGCAGGTTCCGTAGTCAAAGAAGAGTCCCGCTGCATACCGGACTCCAAACGGGTCTCAGTAGCGGCCTGCGAATCCATCAATGCGGGCATCAGGGGCTGTGAAAGTGCCTCACTGCGAACTGGCGACTAGCTTAATGGAAGTGTTGTCAGCAGTTTTGGATGTGTGCGGTCTGTCTCTGTCTTTATCCTTACTTTTTTTGGAAGATCGGTAGTCAGATGGCTTACCGAAGCCATTTCGGAATACAGAGATCGAGAACAAAAGTATTTAGCTACAATAACGGCCCAACGATGAATAGTTCGGGCATTGAACAAAGCACAAAACCCGCAACGAGGGATGTCGTGGTCTGGGCCTAAACAGGTGACGCAGTAAGAATGGAAATCTCGGTGTGGTATTTGCTTTTCACAGGTGAGACAATTGTTAACTTTTTCTGACATTGGTTAGAATAAGAAAAAAGGATCCCCAATGGGGTACTTAGCTTTAGAAGACTTCAACTTCAATTTCGGAAACAAAAAACTCAGGTAGCGACCGAATGGCACTCGTGCAAACTGCTACTGCTTCGGGCTCCTCAGCAAGAGAGACTGATATAATGGTGTTGGCTGCCTGTTTTTATACCACTGATGACCTGACATCAGTCCTGGAGTGACAGCAACCGACACAGAAATACTAAGCCTCTGGTATTCGGGCCGACTGATGGCTACCCCTGGCAGGTAACCCAAGTGTGATGACTGCAACAGTGAAACACGAAGAACATCAGCAAGGTATATTCCCTAATGAACATTCTTAATAGAGCATTACAAGCTTACTGTGTTACTGATATCTGGAAGCAGTCTCTTATAATTTAAATCCACAAAGAAGGCTTTTCCATAGATCCCTGTAATTACAGACTGACCAGCCTCACAAGTGTATTGTGCAAGATAGTGGTCAGCATTCTCATGATACTTGTTCAGTAGAAATCTCCTTCTCCATGAACTAACCCTGTACAGTTTTTCAGTGGTAGATCTGCCACACTTAATATTAACATTTCTGTGTGTGGCCATCATCTTTAATGAATGTTTATATATACATGCAGTTCATTTCAATCTGAGTAAATTATTTAACACTGTGCTTCAAGAAAGACAAAATCTCAGAGATCTAAAACTAAATGAAGCCATAATAACTAAATGAAGCCATAATAACATCAGCCCACAAATGGCTACATGGCCACGCACAAAAGATAATAAGAAGACTCTGAGCTTCACCGTCTCTTGTTAATAGTCCACGGGAGCTCCTCAAGTTTCTGTCCTGGTGTCACATGTTTTTGGTATCTTTTTCTCTGACTTCATTGTCTAGCTCAACAAATATACAGATGACTGCAAACTTGAGAGCATTGCCTTTAGCACATCTGATACTACTTCCTTTCAAACTGCAATAAATGCTACACATGAATGATCCAGTAGAAATGTTTCCTTTCATGTCAGAAAATGCAGCATTTCAGCACTGGCAACCCCCACCAACAACTTCGTACAGTACTGACAGGCAACAACTAAAGTTGACAAAATAGGAAAGATTCAAGATACCTTGTAGGTGGTGACATTTCATTTGAAACCCATATAGACAATATTACCCGAAAAACATATGGAGTTACCATGCACTCTAATGTGAGGTTGAGAGCTATGTCAGAGAGGTAGTTGTCCCCTGCAACAGGAAAAAGTTCCTGGCAAAGAGAATTGAAGAGCTTTGTAGCTTGTCATAAAGCCAAAGACAACAGCATCTCCTCTCACTTCATCTCTCTCTCTCGCTCTCTTTTCTATCATGTTTTTAGAAGAGATATACATCCGGCATACTGAGCAGAGCCATATCTAGGGTGGGACAAGCCCAGATGAAAGCAATTATGGGGGTGCAAATGGCAGATGGTGATGAGATACGAGGGCAGGACTGGTATTCTTATAAGAAGCAGAGGGTGATATCAGATCACATTTTTTAATGAATGCTGATACTGAATCCATGGAGCAGAGTGCTTCAGTAACTGTCGCAACCAACTTGTAAAAGCTGTAAGACTTGCTACAGTTATGAATTTAGAATGGAAAACTTTTTTTTTTTTTGGTCCTTAACTTTGAGTATGGGAAGAGCACCACTCTGGGAAACTGCTCAGGTCACCAGATGACTTAGGTATGGCTCTGATACAGAGTGCTAAAGGAATCCTTCCTATTTGAAAGGCTTTACTTATAACACACCTGGTGACTTGAACATAAGACGACACTTGGCCTCATTTTAATAATAGTAACAACCACACCATGGAAATTAACAACTTCAAATCTCATATATGGAATATATCTCCATCTAAATTAAAATTATCCCATCAATATATGCCTAAAAGAAGGAGCAGATGACTAACCTAAGTTCCAAAAGGGGATTTGCAGCATTAAACTTCTCAATGGCCAATAGGACTTGAGCTTGTTCATCAAACCTACGAACCTACAGGAGCTGACCCCATGGGTTCAAAAGTAGCAATAATCAAATTTTCCAAAATGAAGTTCAAATCTCATGGAGGCAACACCAGCTTCTTTGATGACTTTGAATGCAGTACCCTTTCAAAAATTACTTTATAGAGTGAACAACTGTTACAGGTGGTTTTAAGAGCAGGTAAGCTGAAATAGGCAACAGGTACCTTAACTGCTACATAACAAAAGCCTTTGTCAAACTGGACTGAAAAGTAAGGGAGGACTTGCTGAAACAAATCTGCCTTACAGTAATTAGCATTCCATCTGGACTAAAGTGAAAATCTGGTCCACATTTCCAGGTAGGACTTTGTTAGTAATGTTTTTTCTAGCCTCCTTAAGTGTCCTGAGGGCATTAGAAGAATCCCAATTTACGAACACTATGCCAACTTTCAGATTGTAAATCATTTAGGTTCAGCTGCACCAGGATTATTCACTGTCACAGAAGGTTGCAGGAAATGGGGATAACTCTTGGACATCCTCCATTCAGGTCCCTCAAAGGGTTAACCAGTGCTGTCCTGTCCACAGGTTTGACACAGGATCAAGCTGGCCCTGAACAGTAAATACTTTCTCAGTACCAAGTGTCAGGTATAAGGGAGGAAAGGCACACGTAATCCTTTGTTCCAGGGGTTAAATAACCCGTTCAGTTCCATGGAAGTTTTGCAAGGATATCTGCAGTAAAAGTTTAAAATCTGGTGGTTCTGGAAGAAGGCAAATAAGTCATTCTTTCTGATTCCCCAAAGTGAGGTGTGTTAGTGGAAGGCTTCTGGATTCAATCTCTGGCAGTACCTTCTGGAAAGTAAAAGGCACAAATATGGATGTTCTGATTTGAAAATACATGCCAAGCGATCACAGCTAGTTGTAACACATTCCTCCTTGTTTGTTGATGTACTATATCACTGTGGTATTTTCTATAACCATATTGAGGACTTCAAGTCACAAGACCATTCTGAAGACCTGAAGAGTGCAGCATCATTTTAACACCATCCTCATTCTTCTAGGTGCCCTGGGCTTTTAGGGAACATCTATATTGTACTCAAGACAAGTTTCAGCTATCCAAGGTCAGAGTCTGGTTTCTCTTGGTCTTCAGAGATGGTATCCTACTCTAGTTCTGACTTGGGATGCCCATCAGCTGAATTTTTTGCAGGTGGAAGGAATGGAAAGAAACACACATTTTCAAAGTGACAGAAATAGCATCACAGACTTTGGAGATACCACTGCAGTTTTCTCATATGCATTCTCACTAAAGGGATCCTGAAAATGGAAGTGGGCAAGAGCATCATATCCTTCATGATAGTCCTTTCCATTATGGATACCTGTCAAAAAGCCTGGATGAAGAAAGAACTGAGCACTGAAGTCAATTCCAGTGCGAGAGGCAATCTGCAAGCATTTTGTTTCTAAGATGTCTTATAGAAAGAATTTCATCTGTGAAAGGATAAGGCTGGATTTCTAAGATTCAGAGCAATGTATACACTGGTGAGATACTGGACACTGAAGTTTCATTTTTAACCGTTACAGTTTGAAATTCTAAGACTCATCAGGTATGAGTCCACGGACAGCAAGATTAAATGACCAAAAAAATGTGAACTTACATATACTAACTCAGAGACTGCAGTTCCATAGAATATTCCCTTTTCTTTAATATATATGTTTGGACATGCAGGGAAAAACAACTACAAAGTAGCAAAGTGATATTTGACATTTGTTTTTTCTTTCATTTTGGGGCTCACTATTCTGAGTCTCAACACTTCAACAGGGAGTCAGTTTAATGCTTTGTTAACACTTCCTGGGACTTCACTTGAAATATTCAGTCATCCATGCAGAAATATATGTGGATGCTCTGTACTCTAAGGTGGGCAAAGACTAGAGCTAAGCATTTCATAAATACCCTATGAGTAGCGAACAGCAAAAAAAAGCAACAGGGTGAACTGGAAACATTTTTGGTTCTGTTCAGATAGTATCTTAATGTCTGTGGACATCCAAGGAGTATAAGGTACAGTTGTGTAAGTAAACTTACCATAACAGTAGATGGGCGAATGATCGTTGTTGATGTAGCCTTAGCTATATGGGTTATATACTGTCAAGAATATAACAGCTGGCCAGCTTCCAAAGCTTCAGGTCACCTTCATACTCCCAAACTGTCAGGCAGCTTGAACTGAGCTTTCTAAAAGACTTGTTTGGGTGCCAAGCCCTTCAGAGCTTTCCCACCAACAGAGACAGGGAGGCTGAGCCCTGAAAGGACAATGCTAGGTACAACAAAAAATGAATATCCACATCCTGGTATAAAGAAACACACCAAAAATCAAGGGGGGTGGAAGGAGGCAGTAATTACTGCAGTGGTGATCATTTGAACACATACTGTTGTAGTAAATTTACTTTCACAGCTGTACTATGTTCATTATATGGATCACTGCTGCAGTAGACTTGCCTATATGGATAGATTACCCTAGTTTACTACATTTAAGAAGTGGAAGGAGACGACTCTAGAAGTCCCTGGAGAATGGTTCTAGCAAAGCCTGATCTGGACCTAGAAAA
This sequence comes from Protopterus annectens, assembly GCF_019279795.1. Taxonomy (NCBI): domain Eukaryota; kingdom Metazoa; phylum Chordata; order Ceratodontiformes; family Protopteridae; genus Protopterus; species Protopterus annectens. The sequence goes on along the minus strand of NC_056726.1, from coordinate 783,855,757 downwards.
AGAATCAGGCAGATAGTGTTTTGTAAAAGTATGTACAGAAGATCAAGTAGTTCTCGAATACTTCTAGAATACAACCTTTTGTAAAAGCCACAGATGAGCAAAAACCTTTGTAGAATGGGCCTTGACCCTGCTTGGAATACACTTGTTATGGTAAGTATAACAAAAGATAACCTTGGACAGCCATATGGAAATGGTCTGTTTTGACACAGATTGTCCCTTCTACTTACCTTCACAAGAAATTAGCAATTGTTCTCAAAGAAACCCTGCTCCTGTGGAAAATAAGACCGTGTTCACTCACCATAAGAGCTTGCAACTCAGATACCCTTCTTGCAGAGGTCAGAGCAATCAGTAAAAATGTTTTCCATGTTAAGAACCTCAAATCAGCCAAGTTGTTGATTTAAATGGAGCATGTTTTAGCTTTCTAACACAAAATTAAGATCCCAAGGATAGGCCACCAATTCTCTGGAATGCCTCTTATGCTACAGCCCTTTCAAAAACATTTAACATGAAAATGCATTGAAAAGGGATAATCTATGGACAGACATGCTGAAATGGCCGATAAATGAACCTTGATGGAGGAATAAGAAAGGCCATAGGAAAGTAACTCACAAAATATAGTAAAACTAGAGAACACTTAGCTCTGAATGGGTAATGGTTATGTTGCTGGTACCAACTATAAAATCTTTTCCATTTGCTAATATATTATTTTCTAGTAACAGACTTTCTTGCCTTTTAAAGAAAGTCTTTTAAATAAAACAGCTTAACTATATTTTGACTTAGTACATTGTAAGGAAAGTTGCTGCGGTAATCTGCCACCATTTATATGAATCAACTGATATAAGTAAGAGTGAATTCCCTCATTCTTACCCATCCCTATTTTGGAAAGATGGTCGCTTCTATGATTTTACAAATTCAGTGATTATGAAATATATAAAAAACATTTTTGTAGCAGTGTACATGTTCCTCATGCTAGATTCAAATGTGCAGATGTACTCGACCATAAAATGGAATAGAAGAGCATTTTTTAAAATGGAATGCAGACATTCACAAAAATGTCATCCAAGACAAGATTTACACTGAACAAGCAATTGACATACAAGTTAGAATCTGAGTAGAAAACGCAGAGAGTACTGGTGGAGTGCCAGCTGAAATTCTGAGGACTGTTTATTTGTGTATTTCGGCTTTTCCCGGTTAGTGGTCGCCACAGCGGAACTCCGGTCCGCTAATAATTGACAGTCGATTTTTATGTGCCGAGTTGCCGGCCCTGACGCACAACCTTCAATGAAGGTACGCCCATTCACGCATGTCTCCACACAGAAGACGCTCTAGCGGAGAATCAAACAGGACAACGTCTTACTGTGAGGCTACAATGCTACCGCAGCACAACCACCACAGTCTTAGTGGAACTGCAAGCACAGATATGGGGGGATAATTAATAAGTCCAATGCTGCAGTATTCTGAGGTGTTCCCATACTTTGAGGTACAATAATCTGAGTTTATATATACAAGTATAAAACAGAATGGCACAGACCCCCACCACATTTGGGATGTAGTGATTCAAGCACGATTGTTCAAATGCTTTAACTGTATAACGGTGCCTTTTACAATTTCTGTTCTTTTGTTTGGCTTAGTTTATTTTTTAAAACAGTTGGATTTGTCCATTTGGGTCCTGCACATCTGACAGGCAAGCAGCCATGCAACTGGTATAGCACTGCACTGCAAGCAGAGCTTGTAGAAACAGAAAACATAAGCAGCATAACAAGGACCAAACTGAGTACAGGATAACATATTTCCAGGGTAATCTAATTCTAGATAATCAAAAATGATATTAGAAGGCATAAACAAATGTCATTTAAAGGCTACCAAGAAGTATGACTATATTAGGATTTAACAACAGCACAGTGTTATTTACCTGTTTGTCTGTGCGATGCTTACACTGAAACTGAAACTAATAGGATAGATACATACCCATCTAGTGGCCTATTCTTTGTAATTATCACTATATGCATAATGCACTTCAGATTTTGTACTGGTCATGCAGACAGCGATATCTGAAAATATTCCATGTACCTGGATATCCAACAAAAAGTGTAAATGTTTGTAGACATGCCTCAGATGCAACCAAACCCAAATTCAGCAGGAAATAAGTTATAAACATACAGAGGAAGAACACAGATTAAAAGGTCTTTGGGAGATGAAAAGCAAAGTACCTCTCTGCAGCTGTAACAATATCACTATTGTGTGCCTGCCTGCTATCAAAAGGCTTTCCATTAAATTCCCCTGAGCTCATGAGAAACTAACTTGGGCTTGATTAGCTCAGAAAAACAATTCTGGCATTTTATTCATACTAATTCAGCAGGAAAAGGATCCAGAGAGAGAAAATGGTTTCAGTTGTGGTCATGGAATACATCTTTATAATGATATTTTGCACAACTAAAAGGTGTATCAGTGCTTCCTGCATGTGTTTAATCAGCTTGTCAAACTGAGTCACTTGCAGCCCACCATCCCAGTCACCATCCTGATCAACAAAGACAGCTAGACAGATAAATAGATGGCTAGATAGATAGGCAGATAACAGCAAAGGCCAATGAGACATGGGCAAAGGCTGAAATGTCACAAAGAATTGTAAAGCAGACTTGGAGAAAGTTGCATACATGCAATCTTGTTGTCTGTATTTAAAATGACCATACCTGTGGTTTGCCAATGCTATCAAAACTGCCATCTACAATGAGTAGAACTGGTATACTCCAGGATATAACTACTGCGACTTCTGACAGCAGCTTCACAATTCTGAATGTGCCCCATAAATAAAAGTTGATGACAATGAAGCACAAACTGCATACTGAATAACCACTGGGGAGCTAGTGTATAGGCAGTTATGCTGGTTTTGTAATCCATTGTAGGTGGAAGGCCGGAACACTGACAGCACATGTACATTCTGTATACATAACTGGTATATTATGTATGTGAGGACTGAAGGCTTCAAATGTGCATAAAGTGGGCAGGCACTGCCAGAGGAAATGGAAACTGACAAAAAATCTGGAAAAAGTGAGGCACACAATTAATTTAGAAACATAATACCTATATCTCTATTTATATATCTATCTATAGTTTTATATTTATATATATATATATATATATATATATATATATATATATATATATATATACAATATATGGACACTCCCTCTCTTTATATTTGTGTGTGTGCGTGTGTGTATATAACTGATACCACAGCAGCTTCACTCAGTAGTAGTATCTTGATTCTGACATGTAGGAACATTATTAGGCAAACAATCATGGGTCATTATGATGCCTAGCCTTATACAGCTTTATATAGACACACTTACAATTTTTCACATCCTTTTCCAACACTTAAGAGTGCTCACCTCACAAATGCAGCAAGGCCATACATGATAACCTGACGATAGCCTTAAATGTAGCCAAAGTTGTACTTTGTTTAACCTGTACTGGTGACTTATACCATACCATGGGAATATGTGGAGTTAGGAACCTATCACTCCATTGAGTCTTGTATATTTGTTGGGCTAGATGCAGTTCCCTAGTGCATGCATTTATAGAGCCACTGGTTTCGCAAAGAAATAGGAGGTCAAATAGCGCCAGGTATTTTATGGCACAAAAACTGAAATATAAGTCACCTTAGAGTAGCTGGAATGCTACCAAGTATTAAAAAAGTCATGCTACTCTATCAGGATAGTTGAAATATTTAAAGCCTTTCATTTTTTTTTGTTTAGAAAACTCTGGGGCCTTTCCAGATGAGCTATATGCTTGGATTTGTACATACCAAAGAGGACACTGTATTTAATGAGGGGTCTGAAAAAGAAAGAGTACAGTGGTATGATGACTGAGAATAATTTGTTGACTAGGTCAAAACATCATGACTGAATGAGAGTGAGCTTTTTCACATAATTGCACAGGTGTCTCGGTAAGAATTTTTTTTAAACAGGAGTAGCATTTACAACATATGAGGTAGGAACAGTATTTTGCTGCACATTTTTGCATTTAGCTTGAGACTATTTTCAGTACACTGGTTATGTGCATATTTCAACCCTTGCTGGGGTTGTTTTGTGGATAACAGTGACCGACCTTGTCAACCACACTTATGAGATACTGGCTTGGATATTTGCAAACAAGTGGAGAGGGCTCAGCATTGATCTATGTCATACCCTACTTGTAACAATTTCATATTCAGAAAGGGTACAAGCAAATTTATAACTTGGGATCTGTTGGGTAGCCAATTTGCAATCCAATGGACAACATATGGATTTACATTAAGTTTGTCTAATTTTTTTCAATAATGCCAGCATGGGGGATAGTATCAAAAGCCTTAACCAGGTTGGGATAAGCAGTGCACACCACGTAACTAATGGCCACAGCTTCTATGTCCCTTTCAAAGAATCTTACCGTGTTCTGGAGCCCTTCACAAAACTGAACTGATTTGGGTCCAGGTTAGTTAAGTATGTCCACATAAGTTAATTCTGCTATGATACATTCCATCACATTGCATATAAGGTTGGTGAGGCTGATAGACCTAGAATTAGCCATATATACAGCTCTATAGATGAGGTCATCCTTGTGTAGGGAGTAACACTGGCTGTTGTCTTGGCAATATGAACAAACTCACTGGGTAAGCCAAGTTTGAACAGTTTAAGTAGAGGCTAGGATAGTGTATATTTGGCAGTTATGAGAATAAAGCCTGTTATATTGCCTGGTGCCATAGAAGTATTATTTTAACCTTTGACAGGAATTCTAAGACTATGGCATAGTTCTGTGTGGTCTTTAGGTAGGGGGATGAGGATTTTTTACACTTGTTATTACTTTATTTTGTTATATGGTTTATTAATATTGGAGTTACACCATAGAGGTCTAATTCCTGTATTTATCATCATATCTGGGCGAACAAGTACTAACTTTTCAATGCAGCTGTTTAGGTGTTGGCAAATGTCAGAGATTAATTTATCAGCCTTCACAGTTGGATCCATTTGCATGAGATTGTTGGGAATTTTGCCCCAGAGAAGTCCCTACAAAGAGTCCAATTTAGAGGTGGAGTGATAGCACTAGGCTGATTCATTTGTTGTTAGCTTTAACTGGCAATTAGGAGATGTGGGATAGGGTACAACCTGAACCTAGACTTGTAATGACCACATCAAGGATATTAGAGTATCTATTGGGCAGTTTTGCCATTTGATCCAGCACATTAGTATTAACAAAACATATGAAATGTTGAGTGTATCCATTTTTAGAGATATACATGTGTCAGTCAATGCTTGGGTAGTTAAAAGTCCCCTAGCAAGAAGGTATTTGGTTTAATACTTAACTCACAACAGTGTACAGGACATTTTCATTATCTTTTGGGGACAATTATAGGGATCTATAGCTAGCAATGAAATTATAGTTGGGATTTTGTAAGGGTGATTTCGATCTGTAGGAGCTCCAAGACAAGATTGTGTGTGATTTGCCATGAGATAATGCTGTTTCTAAGAAATGCAGATACTTCCCAGCAGTTATCCAAGGACCTAAATGTCTGATAGGCCCTAAACCCAGGTGCACTCAGTATCTACACAAATATGAAAGTGCACCAATGAAAAGCCCAAAGAAACTGCTAAAGGTTTTGACCAGTATTTATAAATGGAGTCCGCAACTGTATTGGGAAGGGACACTAAAAATTCACAAATCACACCCCTAGGCAATTCACAGACTGCACAACAAACCTAAGTACCAGTGCCAACACTTCTTTGTACCTGGAAGATGACAGTTATCATTAGAGGATTTACATTTTGACATGAAAGCACATCCCTTCCTTTTTGTTGTAGATACTCACCCATTTGTGCTGGGTTCCTATCAGCAGACCGAAGACGCATGTTTTCGAATGCAACTTGGTCGAACTGACAAAACCGAAACTGCAAAATATCAAAGCGGCATGTAAGGAAATTCTTTCCCTGGGAAAGAATTTGCTTGGCCGCTTCGGTACTTTGCCGTTTTCGGCACTGTAGTGCTGTCCCGGAGTTGGCATACTTAAGTAGGGGGTGTGTGGGGAACACAGCCCCCCACAGGGGGCAAAGCCCCCCATTTAATCTCATGTTTTAATGTGCTTTATTTATTTTTTTTTGTTGGAACAGCAATTTTTTTTCCCTTGGAAAAAAATCGCTGTTCTGACAGTTCAGTTTTGTAAGCTTTCGTTTACATGAGGTCGATTAATCACCGTTCACTTACCTAAGCATTCAGTGATCTAATATAGACCCTTTGTGCTGCATATTACTCTCTTAATGTTTAACTTTCATAGGCTTTCTGCTCCTTCAAATAACACATACAAACTATATGGTCCTGTCCATGTCAAACCCCCGTATGTTAAATAATGCCAGTTATTAATCTGTTACACCTCTTACTTCCTACTTTCCTGTGTCTCATCTCATATAGTTTGTATCCATGATCTGTACTCTCTTGTCAACTCACTTTTCTCTTGTCAAATTACCATTAGTTCACCTCAGTCCATAGTCCTATCCTTTGATATACTATTCCTAGTTTTCCATAACGTAATGACATTATCTGTTTTAATTTTATCTTATGTTCTTTTGTGTAATGTCTGATTTGTTGTTAAACGGTCTTTTACCTAAAAGAATTTTAATATTTATTATCTGATGTACTTGACCTATGTATATGTTCTTTACTTTAAATTTTTTTTGTATTAGTACCTGGAGCTTTTTTCCTTGAGTCTCCACTGAAAATGGGCCATTGGCTCAGCTGGACTAATCCGGTTAACAAATGTCAAATAAAAAAAATCAAACAAATAAATCCTTCTGAGATCTTTTTTGGGATGTCAGTTTAGGTATCACCAGGCATGATGACACAGCCAAACAGTGGGAGAGCCAGGAGAACCAGTAAGGCTGCCAATTTCAAAGATAAAATGAAATGGCATGATGTACTATGATAAAAAGAAAAAAGTATTTTGTTTTTCTGCACATAAAAAAGTTGCACTTTTTGGAGTAGGAGAAGGCATCAGAGACAGTCTTCTGAAGACAGCGATGGCAGGAAAAGCAAGGAAGAAAGCAGTGGAACCATGACCTCAGCAGCACCGTTGATGTGCAATGTAAAAGCAGTGTCTATCCAGGAAGAACTCCTTGAGCCTTTTTTCCATATTGCAAACAATCTTTGGGGAATAATTAACAGTATACACTGCACACAGCAGCATTCCACTCATGTCAGTATTACTATTATTATTATTATTGTTACAAGGATTGTAGCGATAGTAGAGTGGTGAAGCAGCAAACCAAAATACATTTCTATGGGTACTGTTTTTCTGCTGCTTTTTGATTACCACACTTTGGGGGTGATCTCCGAAGTTACTATTTGTTCAGGTGGCAGGCTGTGGGTGAGAATAAAGACCAGTTATATGATTCCTTAATCATATGAGACTGAGGACAGTGTATACAGATATACGAGCTAAAATACAATACTTTACCTATTTTTTCATTCATTTTCCTCATAAATTCATATCAAATGGGTACACAGAAGGCCATGGGGAGTAATGAGGCATGAGGCATGATGTGCCTAAAAGTACAGAGTATGTTCATTACTTGGTATGGCTTGTCACCAAGGCATATATTTGTTTATGAGCAGCATGTTGAAATGCTTCATTATTGTGGTCCCTCACTTTTCTCACAACCAAATCTCAGAGGTGTACACTAAAGGTAGCTGTCTTTCATGGGTAAGGGCAAGGAGGCATTATGTTTATGAAATCATCGGGCATTTACATGATCAAAGTTGAATGATTTGACATGGCTTATCAGGAGGGGAGTATATGTGGCCATGTAGACACTCACCCTATGATCTTATGATCAATCAGTGAAATACATATTACTGTGGTAATTTTTCCTCACAATCAGACCTCATAATTGTACGCAGGCAGGGATACTACACTGAATGTGTCTATGAGTAGCCAGTTGAAATACATTACTGTGGTCATTATTTCTTTCATTCTTCTTTACAGTTAATCACAGGTGCATACAGAAGGTATATTTATTTTGGGGGTAGCACTGAGAATGCATGATCTTTGAGAAAACAGCAGTTAGATGGCCAATGTTGTATATTATGGCTTATCAAGGAAGACAATATATATGCCTATGAACAACCACTTGAAATGCTTTACTGTGGATAATAATTATTTCACTTTTGGCACAACCAGACCTAACATATGTAAAAAATGGCTATAATTTTGATAGGACTTGTCAAGGGACATTATATCTGTCTATGATTAACCAGTTGAAACACATTATAGTGACTGTTAATTCTTTTCCCTTCCTCACAATTAGACCTCAGAGGTGTACACAAAATATTGCTATAATTTTGATATGGCACATCATGGAGGCAGTATATGCATCTATGAGTAATTACTTGAAATGTATTACTAGTCATTAATTAATTTAGCTTCTTTACAATCAAATCTCAGAGGTATATGCCAAAGGTGATTATCATTTTGATGTGACTTGACAAGAGGCAATATATGTGTCTATGAGCTACCAGCAGAAATACCTTAATATGACTGTTAATTCTTTGTATTTCCTCACAATCAGATTTCAGAGATATACATGGACGATGGCCAACATCTACAGGGTGGAATAAGGAAGCATGTTGTCCATGAAAACACAGGTCAGTTAAATGATTAGTGTTGAATGATTTGGCATGGGTTGCCAGGGGGACAGCATATGTGTCTATGAGCACCCTGCTTAACTACATTATTGTGGTCATTGATTATTTCACTCTCCTCAGAATTAGACTTTAGATGTATACACAGAATGTGGCTATCTTTTTGATATGGTTGGATCTGTCAGAAGCGTTTGATATGGTCTCCCATACTAACCTACTAAACACCCACTCAGATCTACATTTCTGTAATTTCACCCTAGCTTGGTTCAAAGATTACCTCACAGGATGTCAACAAGCAGTCTCATGGCAACAGACTTATCACCCCTATTACCAGTTGTCTTTGGAGTGCCCCAAGGCTCTATATTAGACCCACTTTTATTCTCTGTATTTACTAATAACCTCCATCTTGCAGCCATTCATGTATCACTCATCCAATATGCAGACAACTCAATTGTGATTTGTTCTGCACCCTCCCTACTAGAACTTCAGACACTAACTCAAAAAGCCTTTCATGAAGTTGAGTCCTGGCTCACAAATGCTAATTTAATTTTAAACCCTAAAAAAGCAAACTATTGGTCTTCTCTCCTGACAAAACTGCTTCCTCCTCTAACACTTTCTACATTACCTTACATAACAATACTATCATAACCCCCACACATCACAGTAAACTACTGGGAATAGAAATTGACCATAAAGTTAAATTTGATATTCATATTTCTCAGACAGTTAAAGTACACAAAAAACTTAGTACCCTTTATAGGAACAAACAATGTTTCACCAAAAATACCAAAACAGCCATTGCCCAAACCCACTTACTCTCATCCTTACTATATGCAGCCCCCATTCTCACTAATCTTAAGAAATCTGAATTACAAAAACTTGAAACCTGCTGTAATAAAATAGCAAGATATGCCACAAATTCACCAGCTAGATCACACCATTGCCTAGCACTCAAGCAACTCAACTGGTTAAAGCTTCCCCAACTCCTACACTACATACAACTCACAATGGCCCACAAAATCCTCTCAAAGCCTGAAAAAATACCTGCCCTACAAACTCTTCTTCAACCTTATGCTAACAGCAGACTACTCCAATCCTCCAACAAAAAACACATAAAAACCTATATATCCAAAAATCAAGCAGGAGATGCCCTCTTTTCAAACTACATAGTTAAACTCTGGAATGACTTGCCAAGTAAACCTTACCTCCTTAACATCCCTAACAATATTTAAACCAAGCTTAAAAAACTACCTCCTTAGCAAGTGGATTTGCCCTTGCTCTACTCCTAGCTGACAACTACCTACTCACTCTCTGCAGTCACCTCTCCAACTCACCTACAGTCCTTTTCACCTCACATCTCCCACTCTACCCAATCTATCTACCACTGAGATAATTAAGAAGAAACTATATCACTAACTCTTGCCTGTTCAATATTTTTATAATGTTTTGTAAATATGGATCACTCATTGATGCCTGGATGCAAGGTAAAACACACTATGATTTTTTTGCTATTACTATAATGTACAACCTTTCTCTGCAAATCTATTTTCCTAAAACACGTATAAAATTCCACTAATGTCCTGATGTTTGTACAACATTAGATTGTAGATTACAATACACACACACTATTGGTACTTAGTCTTGTTGACTTGTACAGGGTACAACTATGTATTAGGTTCTAACTATTCCTAATAATCATTTGTTGACCTGTACTGTACATTTTTGTTCCTTATGTTTCCACTGAAAAAGGACATGTATCCAGTCAGACTCTCACAGTAAACAAATGTAAAATAAATAAATAATAAATAAAATAATAAATAATTTCTGTCAAGAGAGTACCTGAGTTGTCTGTGGACATCCAAGGTTTGGAGTATCCTTTCTCTCCGATTTTTGGGTTCAGAAAAGAAAACAGTGAGGTAGACACAGTTTGACTTAAAGTAAACTTGGACACCACTTAGTGATAAAATAAGAGTTGGTTCTAAAACAAACCCTATCCGTGTGGAAAATGAGATAGGGTTGACTTAGCATAAGAGCTTGCAACTCAGATACCCATCTTACAGAGGTCAGAGTAATCAGCAAAACTGTTTTCCATGTTAAGAACCTCTAGCAAGCCAGGTTAGCTGGTTCAATTGGAGTAAATGTTAGCTTCTCTAACACAAAATTAAGATCCAAGGAGGAGTCCCTGGTTTTCTAGAAGGCCTCCGATGCAAAACTCCTTTCAAAAAAATGTTGACATGAGAATGCTTTGAAATGGAGGGTCCATGGGCAGACATGCTAAAATGGCAGACAAATGAACCTTGATATAGAAGTAAGAAAGGTCATAGGACAGTAACTCACACAAATAATGTAAAACCAAAGAACAGCTAGCCCTGAATGGGTGCAGGTTATGTTTTTGGCACTAACTAGAATACCTTTTCCATTTTCTAATATATGATTTTATAGCAGCAGGCTTTCTTGCCTCCCATTAGGATCTGCTGCACATCCTCAGTAAACAGGTACCTAAAAGGAATTAATACCATATCATTCAGGCAGCCAATTGATGTTGATTGGTGTCAGGATGTATCAAACACCCTTCTTCTTGTGTAAGTAGATCCAGTCTGTGAGGAAGCTTGTGCTGATTGCTCATAGGTTCATAGGTTCATACTAGGCTATCTGCCCAAGGGCATTTATAAGCCTAGCCCATAGTTATGTGGCTTTCGCCACCCCTTTAGTTCGAATAAAAACTATGCCTATCATTTTTCTGTTTGCTGCTGTCAATTTCCAAAAGAAGGTAGAGCTATCGTTGTCTACACCAGACGGGGGTCACCACAATGCAGCTGTGAAAAACAAAATGTGAAAAACAAGTGCCAAAACAGTGGATATGGTAATATCCACAGTTTGGCACTTGTTTTTTTTTTGTCACAGCTGCATTAATTGAGTGTTTCAGTGTTGAATATCTGCACTTTACCTTTTTTAGTATTCTGTTAGAACTGCTGTTCTCTGCACACTGGCACCTAGCAGTGATCTGTATAGACGCTGATATCTTGCATCATAAATTCTCCCTTGTAATTTCTGTAGATGCCAATCTCTTGCAGTGTAAGTTTATTGTAAAGTACCTTTAATGTCTAGACAGATTCTTCTTAACTACTAGAGCATCTTGTTTGTGCACAGCTGAGCATTGTTGATCAAGTTCCTTGTGCTATTGACCTATTCAATATTTAAATTTTCCTCACTCTTCCCTAGTAGATCAGTATCCATAGATATGCACTTTGACTCTCTCTGCTGCCAGTCTGGTTGAGATGGGTATTTTGAGGCATTGTAGCAATTGCCTCATGTACATTGACAACCCACTTATTCTTAATAAATCTGATAAAGTATGCGAGAGGTGTAAATGCACGTTAACATTAGAGGCAAAACTCTCATACAACCAAAACTTATCCTATAGAGGTTGTCAGTGACACTTGCACTTTGTGTCTCATGCAGGTATGAACCAAGCATTGAGCAGCATACTACTTTCTCCAAGGATGATGCCACGTTACCAATAGAACATGATTGATTTTAAAAAAAGTTATGTACTATAACTTGGCATCTGTGTTATCCTATGTCACTATTCATCACTCCTGGGTTATCGGATCCGAGCCAGCAACTTTGCAGACAGCTTCTAGACTTCAGCTCCTCCCACTCCCATGATCCCTTGCTGCCCTTTAACTCCTCAGATAGAATTTGGCCTAAAGTCAGAAAGCAGCTAAGGAAGACCTTGACCACCAGACAGGACATCTCCACTTACTCTAGGTCCCGCAGGACTGGGGAAGGAGGGAGGGATAGTGATGAATAGTGACATAGGATAACACAGATGCCAAGTTATGGTAAGTACATAACTCTTCATCTGATGTTATCCATGTCACTTTCCTCACTCTTGGGTCAGAGTCCCCTGCTACCTTAAATCCTGGGCAGCCTCATGGAAGGACATGCCAAAGAACCATGGAGCCAAAGGAAGCCCTGTTCCTGGAGACAATGTCAAGCATATAATGATTGACAAAAGTGTGAGGAGTAGACCTGGTGGCTGCTGCACAAATTTCAACTACGGAATGATGAGCCAGATAGGCAGCTGACATAGCCATTGATCTAGTGGAATGAGCTCTGACTGGACCTTGTAAGGACAAGCCTTTTGATGAATAGGCAAAGAAAATGCACATTAAAATCCAATGAGAAATAGTAACTTTGGAGACCGGCTGACCCTTTCTGTTAAGAGAGAATGCCACGAACAACTGGTCAGATATGTGGCAACCTTTTGTTCTAACCAAGTAGAACCATAACTGTCTGGGAACATCAAGTCTGTACAACAGATATCCACCTTTATTATAAAAGTTAGGGAAGAAAACCAGCAATTGAATTGGCAGATTCAGATTTGCTTCCATGGCTACCTTAGGCATAAAGGAAGGATTAGTTCAAAGAGCCACTCTGTCTTTATGAAACACCATGGAAGGCAGTTTGGTAGAAAGAGCCTGCAGCTCTGATGCTCTTCTTGCCAAAGTTATGGCTGAAAGGAAGGCAGTCTTCCATGACAAGAATTTCATGTCACATGTAGTAGCAGGCTCAAAGGGACTCTGTGTAAGAGACTGCAGCAGAAAGGAAAGGTCCCAAGGAGGGGAAGGATCCTTGACAGGAGGCTGGAGCAGAATAACACCCTTCAAAAATGCCTTACAAAGGCAAGAGGAAAAGGTAGGTGCCTCACAAAGATGAAAGTTGGAGATGAATGCCAATTGTACTTTGATAGTAGAGAAGTTAGCTCCTTGGAAAAGTGAAGACAAGAACAGTAAGATGTCTGAGATGGATGCAGAGAAGGGGTCCAAATTTTTTTGCTTGGCCCAAAAGGAAAACCTTTTCTACTTATTGGCGTATATCTTCCTCGTGGATGACTTCTGAGAGGCCAGAATAATGTTCCTGAAGGGAGAAGCAAGCCTGGGCTGATTCAAGATTATGGGAAGTGGAAAAACCATACCATCAGATGAAGAGTCTGAAGGTTGGGGTCAGAAGTTGGGAAGTATTGGAAATCAGACTCTGAAGGGGATCTATTCCCCAAGGGGAGTACTTCAAATGAAACCTTACCAGGGGAAACCACACCTGCCAAGACTAAAAGAGGGTGATGAGGATCAAGGTGGCCTTGAGGCATCAAGCTTTCTGAAAAACTCTTGGAATAAGAGGTATAGGAGGATAGGTATAAAGGAGACCTGGAGGCCAATCATGAACCAGAGCATCCCTGGGGGATTTCCCCGACATGGGGAATCAGTGCAAAATACTCACTGCATTTGTGGTTGTGAGGGGAAGTAAACAAATTGCAGCTCAGCTGAGCCCAGGTAAGGAAAATTTCTTTTGTCACTGAAGGATTCAGGGACCACTTGTGAGGACTCAGGATTGCCCTGCTGAGAATGTATGCCAGTACATTGGACTCGCTGGGAATGTGCATTGCAAGAAGAAAGCACCCCGAGAACATCACCCATTCCCACATCCTCATGGTCTTGTGACAAAGCAGATAACAATGGGTGCCCCCTTGCTTTTTGATGTACCACACAACAGCCATGTTGTCCATAGGAACTGCAATCAGACCCAGAGGGAGGCAGTCCTGAAAGGCTTGGAACTTGAGCAGGACTGCTCTCATCTCCAGTACATTTAAATGCAGTTTGGTCTCGGTGGAGGACCATGTGCCTTGGACTGTCTTTCCCTGGTAATGCCACCCCACCCCAACAGGGAAGCATCCAAAGGTCATGGTGACACTGGGGGAGGAAGAGAGAATTATCTGCCTGCTAGGAGGTCAAGAGACTGAATCCACCAAAGGAGATGACACCTGCATACGGATTGAGGCTGTCATCAGATGAGACAGGGAAGCCCACTGGACTGCTAGAGTCCACTGGAGAACCCTCATGTATAACATGGTTAACGACACCAGATCGACTGCCACCGCCATGGACCCTAAATCCCTGAGAATAAGGTGGACCTGGGGATGAGTCAGTTCTAGAAGGCATTGGACATGATATCTGATGAGATGTACATGGCTGAGAGGGAGCACTGCAGTCTCTGACACAATGTCCAGCTGAATCCCAATGAACTCCAAATTTTGGGATGGAATCAGATTCAATTTCAATTCACTGTAATCCCTAACTGATCGAACAGACGAAGCACATACTGAGTGGCTGTGGTCAGCCAATGCTTGGTGGGAGCTGTGAGAAGCCAATCGTTGAGGTAAGGAAACACCTGGAATTCCTGCAGTCTCAGGTAAGCTGCGACCACTGCCATGCATTTGGTGAACACCCAGTGGACTGTGGTGAGACCAAAGGGCAGGGTCCTGAACTGATAATGATTGGCCCCTATGCGAAAGCAGAGGTGTCTCCTGCAGTGTCGATTTGTATAAGATAGTACACATCCTGGAGATCCACAGAGCACATCTAACTGTCTTTGTGCAAATGAGGCATGATGGACTGGACAGTGGCCATCTGGAACTTGGACTTCTTGATGGAAAGTTTTAGCACACTGACATCCAAAGTTGGACACAGTTCCCCTGTCTTTGGCACCAAAAAGAAGTGAGAGTAGGTTCCAGATTCTCATTGTCCTGGGGAGACATCTTAGATGGCTCTCTTTTGAAGAAGTTTAATCACTTCTTTCTGAGCTAACTCCCACTGATGGGGTGGCGCATCAGGGAGGTATCTCCTGATTGGAGGAGGAGACTGTGAAAAGGGAATAGAATAGCCTCTGGAAATAATGTTTAGCACCCAGCAATCTTTTGTGATGTTTGTCCAGGGCAAAGGGTGCAGAGAGAAATGACCCCCTGACTGCCTCTAGGGGAGGACAGTCGAGCAGAACCTCAGGAGTGCTGTGGGGGCTTCACAGAGACAGGTTCCCCGGAGCTCTGACTTTACGGACCCCCTCTGCCTCTGGGGCAGAGTCTGCTGTTGAACCCTCTCCCCTGACATCTACAAGAGGGTTCATCCTGAGCATCTTGAAAGGTTGACTGTGACTTGTGAAACCATGTTTTCTTGGCCCCTCACTGAGTCTGGGAGAAGGAGTGCTGAGGAGTAGAAAATTTGATTCCCACAGCCGACAAAGTCTTGCCTTCCTGCTCACTGCGGATGAGTGTTTCTTTGACCGAAGGGCCAACAAGGGTAGATCCAACGAAGGAGGCGTTGGTGAAGGATGCCTTAAAGGACTATGCAAATCCGCAAAGGAGCAGCAAGGCATGATGTTGAATATCAACGCCTGTACCGGGCACTCAAGAGGCACCTTCCACAGCATTGGCAATCAGCTTCATTGAGGAATTAGCTAGTGAAGTGACAGCTTGGGGGGCACCTTACTTAGCTCCACAACAGGCAGTAACTCAGAAAGGAACGTGGTAAGCTACTTGACTAAGTCCCACTAGAGTCGGGTGAAATATGCGAAGTATTTAAGCCCTCAGAAAATGAAGGTAGCTGACAAAGACCCACTTTTCGTGTCTGTCAATCGCCCAGGACTCTCAGTTAGGGAGATGAACAGATGTACTCTGCTCTGCCAGCTATTTCTTGGTGGCAACAGCTACCACAATAGCATCGACTGGCACACCCTTAGACCAGAACTGTTTGCCGGAAGGGGGGCTGAGAAACTTATTGGTGCACTTGGGAACAGGCTCCAGTCTCAGTTTCCTTCCACACCCTGCTAGTGATAAGGTCTAGGAGTTCATCAGCAGGGGGGGAATCCCAAAGGTAGATGGTCCTGTCCCAAAAGCCTTCAGGAACACAGACTTCTTGGAGGACAGGGGTAGGGAAGACCATCCTCTTTTAAGCTGGAGGATCTCTAAGATGTCCCCAAAGGAGACATCTTCGGGTGGAGACCTGGAGGACCTGGAGGACCTATCTCCTTTATTGAGGTCCGTACCCTCAGTAAGAGACTCCGTAGGGGAGTCTAGGTGTCTCCTCTTGCAAGACCTTTTCCGAGGCACCTCCTCCGGGGGGTGATTCAGAAGAGAGGGGGACCCCAAGGGGGGTGACTCCCACCTGAAGGCTAGTTTGAAAGGGCTGACCAGGAACAGGATGAGAAGAGTCTGCTCTAGGGGTGTGGGATGGTCCCTGGGAAACAGGGGTAGGAAACTCTTGTGGAGGAAAAGGTCCTCGCTACAACCTGGAAGCAAGAAGGGTTGGATGATGACCCATCCACACTCCAAGCCCACTTGAGAAGAGGGACCAGAGCAACCCAGTGCCTCCGGACAGTACTGGCCCTGAGATGTTGAGGGCCAAAGCACCAAGAGGAAGGCACCAGTCCAAGAAAACAGGTCCACAGCCTCCACCCAAGGACTCCAAGGTGATAGGTCAGGACCAGGATTCCACCTGCCCAGGGGGAGGCCGAACAGCAGCAGTCAGGGACTCCGGGGTAGAGACAAAGTGGCCTATAGGGTCCCCCATCTCCTACTCTATGCCACCCAGGGCTTGAAAGTTCAAAACCAACTTTGTCAGACAAGAAGAAGCCAGCGAATGGGTAGGAGACGGTCCCCTGGCCAGATAGGCAGGGGATGCAAGAAGCCCCAACTCAATCTGAGCCTTGAGAAAGGACCTTATCATCCTGTCCATATCAGTCAGGAGCAGACTCCTGGAGGACCTAGACGAGGTGGAGGAACTAGCTGGGGGTGGATGTCTAGAGCCCACAGACTACCCCTGCCTATCTGAAGATCAACTCCTGTGCTTGGAAGCAGAAGCAGACTGCCCCAAGCCAGAACACGATGGGGAGCCCCCTATAATTGTGGGATCAGACACAGATCCTGGATCTGACTACCTCAGATCCAAAGACAAATAAGGATCCAAACACTTGGATCCCACATGACTTGGATCCAAGGAAGTCAGATTCATGGCTGGGCCAGATCTGGTCATATCTGAAGGCCTCGATCCAGAGGCTTTGGATCTGGGAGTAGATTTCCTTGACCTCAGATCCGTGGGCCTCATAGCAGGAGCCCCGGATCTGGAAGGGGAGTTGTGGGGCCTAGATCCCCAGGACATCGGATCCAACTGGGCTGAGGCTTTGGTCAGATCTGAGGAACTGGGATCTGACAGCCTTGCCTTTTTAGAAGATGAAAAAGGCCTGTGGATAGAGGGGGCCTTTCTCTTATGATCGGAGGGTCCAGACTTGGCAGGGGACTGGGCCAACAAGACCCCCTTTGGCCAAAACTTTCAAAAGAAGTTTGTTTTGGGGCTTGAATGTGGCACAAATGTCACATTCAACCTCCAGCTGGTCGGCACCCAAACAATAAAGGCACTCCTCATGTGAATTGGATACTGGCATCTTTCGACCATACGAGGAACACCTGTTGAACCAGACATGCTGGGATGAAACACCAAAGCTTAAGGGGCTACACTAACTTGGTAATTGGGAAAGAAAAGCTAAGGTCAAACCAGGAAGAACAACCGGTCACACTATAACGCCAGGACTATAAAGTATAAAAGTAGAAAACTAAGAAGCTACAAAACTACAGGAGTAAACAGCCCCAACCAAAAGGGCACCAAAACATGCAGCTACAACCAGAAAGAAGCAAAATTGGATGGGAGGATTAAAAACTACCAATGATGCACTAGAAAAATACTAAACACTAACAATGAACACTAAAAAGGGAAAAACTAGAAAAATAAGGCTACTTATACTAACTAGAGACTCGAGCCTGAAAATCTGCTTCTGATGCTGAGTGCGCCAAATCAGATCTGAGGGGTTACAGGGCAGCAAGATATCACTGGAGTGGGAGGAGCTTGAGCCTAGAAGCTGTCTGCAAAGTTGCCAGTTCAGATCCAATGTTGGATCCTACGACCCAAGAGTGAGGAATAGCGACATGGAAAACATCTGATCAATTGGCTTAGCTTCTGTTATCAGTCCACGGGGGTACATTATTTAAAGACCTGAGAGAACATGGTTAACAGACCATGTGCTTTGCCAGGGTTGGTCTGCATATAACCCCACTAGGCTTTTGGCTATTGGCAAAGACGGTTTCCACCCCCATAGTGCCTTTTTAAGCAATGCTAAACTGAAAAACCTTCCAACTTAACTGAACCTATGAAGGAATATCTGATGGTGGTACTGTTCAATGCTAGATTCTAAGTCCTGACAAGAAATTCCACTCTCTGAAAGCTTTCCTCTCCCTGGAGAGCATGGACATCTGTTTAGTAATGGACACGTGGTTTAAAGTCACTGAGAGTACCCCAGCAGTACAAGGTTATAATGCCTTTCACACCTTTAGACCAGCTACTGCACAGGGGGGAACTAAAGAGAGAGGAGTTTCAGTCTATGTTAAAAACAACCTCACATCCAGACTAGTTAAAGTGTAAAATCTATGGTACTCATACATATACAACTTACCATAAACAGGGTCTCATACCATATCTTTGCAACTTATAGGTCCTCCTTCATGTCCCAGGAAACCAATACTACCTATCTCAGTGTACTGGAGTTGAACACTGTTCTACTGAATATGATCGCCATAGGGGATCTCAACTACTCCCCTATAGACTGGGAATCCTACACCACTTCTAATACACAAGACCAAAGATTCCTAAACTTTGCTAGTACCAGCATTCTGGAGCAATTGTTCCATTCTCCTATCAAGGGTACAAACATCCTTAAACTTGTACCCATGAACATAGAGGAGAGATGTTCCTCACCCAATGTAATGTCCTTTCCCATCATATCTAACCATAAGGCAGTACTGCATGAAATAAAATTTAAATCCTGGGACCCAGCAAAACAAAAAAAACTTTTAGGAACTATTCCAAGGCTAACTTCTCTCTACTTAGTGACACCTTGGTTAAATTCCAAACAGCCCCAAACCCAGTAAAAACCATAGCACATTCTGAGCTACTTACAAAATCCTTGTACAGGCGCATTGATAGCTATATAAAGCAAGCTGTGCCCACTCATATTAAAAATAAGACAAACTCAAAAGATAAGCCACCCTGGTGGAATCCCAACATTAATTGGTTATTCAACAACAAAAAAAAAATCTAGCCAAGTGTGGGAGGAACAAAACCCAAAATACTAAAACCAGTCTAAAAAGGCAGCTAAGAAGGTTAATTAATTAATACCTCAAAGGCTACATTTGAAGAAAAAATAGCTTCTCAGGCAAAGGACAGCTACAAAGCTTTCTACAGCTATGTCCGTAACCTCAAGGGAAATATGCAAGAAGCAGAACTTTATGTAAATGGAATCATCCACAATGAACTAGAGGCCATTGTCAACCTTTTGGCTGACAGGTTCAGCTCAAATTTCTCCCCCACCCCCAACCCTAATAGTCCAAAGGAAATACTGCGTACCACAATCCCTTCAACCATTACTAGGGAACAGATCAATGTACTTTCCAAGGCCAAAAACACTGCATCGATGGGCCCCAATAATATCACAGATGCTTACTAAATACCATGAAACATGACCTCTCTGGTCCACTTGAATCACTTTTCAACCGGAGTCTATAGTCAGGTTTTGAGACCAAGTAATGAAAGATGGCTACAATCATTCCCCTGCACAAAGGAGGTCCAATCACCAATCTGGGTAACTACAGGTCCATAAGTCTGTCCAGCCTTATATGTAAGGCCATGGAATAAATCATCATGGCTATGATAAATGAGGACATAGGTAACCCGAAAGCACTGGACCCATCATAGTTTGGCTTTGTTAAAAGGAAGGTCATTCCTATTAAATCCAGTGGATTTCTTTGAGAGGGTCACAAATCAGTGGATGAGGACAAGACTGTGTACACAGCTTACCTTGACCTGAATAAGGCTTTTGATACAAAACCCCACTCAAGCATTAAAGCAAGATCACTAACTTAGGTATAAACCCTTTTATCACCTGCTGGATAAATAAATGACTCACTGATAGAACCCAGGAGGTCAAAATAGGTGAGGCCACTCAATGCTAAAAATGCATAATTGTACCTTTTAAGAAGTCAACCATTCTGGCTAGTTATCATGTTGATAATACACCCCTACAAGTCAACCCAGTGGTCAGGGATCTGGGTATGCATGTAGACAGTAGCCTTAACTTCAACCACCACATTGACATAGTGGTGAGGAAATCCTTTTATTTTGCACAACTTATAAGTAAGGGCACGGCACCTAGATCCAAACAGGTCATTATCGCACTGTACTCTTCCCTTAGCAGACCAATCATAGAGTACAGTGTTCTCTTTGGTATGTACCTGACCAGGCATATGCAGCAATTAACATGACCTCAGAGGTTCCTTACAAATATAATACAAAGTGTGACAAAACTATCTTATGCTGAGTGGCTGAAAGCCCTTTTCTTCTACTCAGTCTCCTCTACTTTGCTGAATAGTGATCTATGCTTGGACTACAACACATCCACAAACCCCAAACTTGTGAATCTCCTGCATATTCATAAGTCAAAAAGTATCAGAAATACAAGGTCTAGGGATCTGAATTTGGTCTGTGATTTAAATATATTAAGAAGTACCCTGCACATTAGTCAAAAAGGTGGAAAAACATAGAGGAACATTTCTTTCCAAGGAAAAGAAAAGGCATCTATCTTCCATGTCTTCTTGCATGGAGTCCTAGAGAAGAATCTTGCCAGCTGATTGTCACAGAGAAGCCAAAGAGGTCTACTTGAGGACCTCCCCACAGATGTATGAAGTTTGGGAAGACA
Source organism: Protopterus annectens (assembly GCF_019279795.1). Classification (NCBI taxonomy): domain Eukaryota; kingdom Metazoa; phylum Chordata; order Ceratodontiformes; family Protopteridae; genus Protopterus; species Protopterus annectens. The sequence goes on along the minus strand of NC_056726.1, from coordinate 783,834,457 downwards.
CCCTGATCTAGTTTACATTCATGAGGGTCTACCCTTGTCCTGCTCAGCTTGCCTACCAAACAATTTTGCTCTGACAGAATATAGGATAGCTGTAGAGTGATACTGTTCTGGAAGCTATATTCCAAGCTAACATGGTTATGCTGTAGACAGAGTATGACCTGGTTCCCCTGGTTTTTGATGCACCACATGACTGTGGTATTGTCTTTAACAACTTGAAAAGGTTCCAGGGAACAAAGATGATTCAGAGTTGAATGCCTTAATCTGAGAAGCATCTCTTTTATATTTAAGTGAGCGTGTCTATCCTTGGTGTCCCACACAACTAGCACTTTTATCCCTCATGGAACTGCAACCTCAGTAAATTCGGAGGCATCCGTGGTGACCGACTACTTTGGAAGAGATATGGAAAAGGGCAGACCTGGATATCAGGATATCTGTTGTCTCCATCAAGTGAGTTCTTGTCTAACAAACCCCTGAACTGTTGTATTAAAAGGCAAGGGGTGTTGGTACTGGGACCAAAGAAACTTCAGATACCACTGTATCTTACTCATGTGGAGTCTTGCCAGAGGTATGATGAGAATCATAGAAGCTCTGATCACCAAAAACCCTGAGGTACTCCCTCGGAGCGACTGCAGTCTGAGAGGAAAACCATAGAAACAGATCTATTTTTCCTGTGGAAAAAAAGCTCTTTGAAGTGTTATATATTGTTGATATCCCAGAAACACAATCTTGTAAGAAGTCAAAAAATAATTTTGAATGTTCTCTTGGAATCCTAGCTTGTGTAAGAGATCTCTCACCCAAGAGACAGAGATTCTTGACACCTTGAAAACGACTCTGCAAAGGTAAGCAAGTCATCTAAATATGGAAAAATGTGGATACCCTGTAGCCTGCATTGAGCTATAACTGTAGATACTTTGTGAACACTCTTGGTGCAGTGGATAGTCCAAAGGGAACGGCAGATAACTAATAATATGCTTCAGAGACACAACCTTTAAGAAACACCTGATGTTTGGATGAATAGGAATGTGATAAGCATCTTTTAAGTCTAGTGTTACCAAGACGCTTGAATGAGGAAGAAGAGATAACAGGTTGGGAAGTGATATTTTAAATTTGGGCAACAGGTTTAGGAAACAAAGATCCATAAATGGTCTCCAAACATTTTCTTTCTTTGGCACTAAAAACATTCTTGAATAAAACACATTTCTCACCTGGGCAGGGGGATCTGGTTCTGTCACTCCATGGGACAGTATTTGATGAAGAACAGATGGAAAGAAAAGTGTCTGGGTCTGCAGAATGAGGAATTGCAGAATGAGGAATTACACCCTGGAAAGGAGTAATGTCCTCCCTTTGTTATCTGTAACTTTAATGAATGACCTACAAAACTATTTTGTCTGAAGCTATCTACTGCCAAAGAGAAAAGTGGAGATTCAGACTTTCTGGAAGAAAAAAGGGGCTGCCATGGTGGGATGGGGAGCAAAATATGTTAAACAAGTATTCTGGAGCAAGGGATTGATGACATTTTTAATGTGGTGACTATGTATGAGACCAGACTGAAAAGGCAAAAATTGCACAAGCTCCAGAGAGACCTTAATGACTTTAAGAAGGGGCACATCTTTGTATGGCCCTGGGATGATAATGTTAGTACAGTGGCAGCTTCACAATGAGAGGGGTTTGCAAACTCTAATGATCCCTCTCCTGGTTCAAAGGGAAAGCTGAAAGAGACTGTAAATGATGGTCAGGTAGCTGCAACTACCAGTAATACTGTTTTAAATCAGAAGGGTGACTCAGAACGACATGCTGAGCTGGAGGCGAGGTGAAAAGAGTATACCATGACAACGGGAGAGTCGGCCAATCCTTTTCCAATACTACCAGTCAGGATCAAGAGTATAGACATGCCCACAAGGGGGCAGGCATGGAGCCAAGAAAGAAAGCGAAGAAGATGTCACCGGACCGCGGAAAAATAGTTTTTATGAAGTAGCTGGAGTGAATGAATCGTTGACTGTGAACCTGTCTTCAATTGTTTTAACGCCAGCGCAGGAAAGGCTGTTAAACAAAAGATTGTTTTTCATTCTTCTAGTGTGTCTGTTTTTAGTGATATTGTGTTGGATTTATGATGTTTTGCAAGGAATGTAATGCCTAATAGGATGTTTGGGGATATGGGTGTTAATGGGCCAGCATCTGCTGATAAGTATAAGAGACCGAGTGTGTTTTCTCCATCTCTGACACCATATCATGAATCTTTTTTAAAGGTATGTGAAATTGACTTCATGGAAAATAGTAATGTTGATTCTTGTAAAAGATTCTGTAATTTGGAACCAGAGGAAAGAGTGGCACTTGCTGAACTTAAAAATAATGATTTGATACAGACCTGTCTGTCAGACAAGAGTGGAGCAATAGTTATACTGGATAAAGCATTTTATAATCAATGTACATTTCAAGTGCTTAGTGATAGCTCTACTTTTTTAACAGTTACAAAAGCAGATGTAAATAGAATGATTAAAAATATGAAAGATAATTTGTATGATGCTTTGATGTGTAGAATGACTGATCAAGAATTATATAGATTTTTTTTACTGTTGATTTTCCTTTAATACCGTGTATACATGGCCTCCCCAAGATACATAAATGTCTTGATAGACCAACCTTTTGACCTATAGTTTCAGGGAGATGCTGGTTGATTGAACCTTTGTCTATGTGCAAGATAAGCTGGGACCAGTGGTTGAAAAGGTTCCATCTGTGCTTAAAGATACTGAAGATTTTTTAAAAAGTTTATATGAAGGTATAGGCCAAGTGGATATTTCAGAGTACTGGTTTGTTACATTGGATGTTTCTACATTATTTACAGTTATTCCTAATTCAGATGGCTTAGATGCTGTTAGATTAATTTTAATGAAATACAGTTCTTATCCTTCAGATTTGGTGGTGTTAATATCACTTTTATTAGAACTGGGATATGGGGTGTGTCAGAAGTGACCATTGCGATGCCAGAAGCCATTGAAGCAGCCACCTCGCTTAGGGAACTAATGTTATTGTTGCTGCCATGGATCTGAGAAGTTGTAGTACCAGACGAACAGGAACTTTGTCTTGGGAGAGGATAATTTGTAGCTGCCATCTTAGCTTTAACAACCTATGATGAGGAAGAGAGGCCACACAGGGTATTGTATTTAGTCTTGCTCCAGATCCTGCATGGGAGACAGCTGTGATTTTTCTTTGTTGACTGAAATGCCTAATGTTTTGGCAGGATGTAGAAAAAAGTCTATGGTGCAAAGCAGTAGATGCCTGGAGGGGGCGGTGAGGAGCCAGTTGTCTAGATAGGGAAACACACAGAATCCCTGTAGTCTCAAATGAGCTGCTATGACTGCCATGCATTTGGTGAACACCCTGGGGGCTGTGGTGGGCAGAAGGGCACTGGTAATGACTGGCTCCTAGCCAGAAGCGGAGATACCCTCTGGAGCGATTGTCTAGCTTTATGTGGTAATACGCATCCTGAAGATCTATAGCGCACATCCAATCATCCTTCTCTAGAAAGTGAAGGATAGACTGAACCATGACAAACCTGGAATTTTGTCTGTTGCACAAATTTGTTCAATAAGCTGATATCCAACATTGGCCTCCAGTCCCCTTTCTTTTTTAGCACTAAAAAGAATCTTGAGTAGAATCTCGATCCTATTTGGTCTAGTGGGACTGCTTGGATGACTTTTTTTGAAGCAGCTTTTGAACTTCTAGCGCTGCTAGATCCCTCTGACTGGGTGGAACATTGGGGATTCGCCTTTGAGGTTTGGGGAAAAGACTGAAGGGACTGCAGTAACCTCTGGTAATTACTATCTGCACTCAGAAATTTGATGTTATTGTTAGCCAGGCTGAATGGTGCAGACAAAATCTTCCCAGACTGCTTCCAGAGGCAAGCAATTGGGCCTCTGTTCAGGAGTGCTGGTAGGGTTGTCCGAAAAAGGAATCTCTGGAACCCTGGTTATGTGGACTCCTCTGCCATGGGAGGGGTGTCTTCCAGAACAGTTCCCCCTCTGCCCCGAGGGGAATACTCACCATGTGTGCCCTGAAAAGGCCCTTGGGTTTTCTTGAACCACATTTTTCCACTCCTCTGATTCCTAGAGTAAGGTCATTATGGAATGGAAAAATGCACAACCACAGCAGAAAGGTCTTCCCATCCTTTTCACACCTGGCTAACGTGTCTCTGACTTTGACAAAGGAAGACTTGAAGGGTCCACAAAAATCATACAAGTGCATCCAGGTGTGGCGCCTAATGGCAATGCCTGCATCCGCTGCTCTAAACATCCCTTTGGCTGTATGCACAATAAGCCGCATAGATGAATTTGAGATGGACTCCAGAGTGGCAAGCTGAGAGACAACCTTATCTTGAACCTCATCAGATACTGCTCTTGCAAGACTGTCTGAAAGCTCAGTTATCAGATCCCTTTGGAGCCTAGTAAAGTGTGCCAAGAATTTCAAGGACCGAATAGCAAAGGTCGTTGAAGCAAAGACCCACTTCCCAAATCTGTCCATCGTCCAGGACTCTCAGTTTGGAGGATGGACAGTTGAACTCTCTTTGGCGAGTTCCTTTTTGGTGGCAACCGCCACCAACATGGCATCCACTGCTAGACCCTTAGAACAATTGGGTTGATCCTCTGGGGCTGAAAGAATCTTGTCCAATCTCCGGAGAATAAGCTCTATGGTGTCAGGAGCCTTTCAAGCATGCTGAATGATCAATATGATTAGTTCGTCAGTGGGCAGGGTCACTCAAGACGTAGCTGGATGGACACGAGAAGCTTGCAAGAAAACAAATTCCTCAAAAGATGGGTTTGAGGACTTCCAATCCCCCCCGTTTTAATATTTCTAGAATGTCTCCAAAGGAGACATCTTCAGGGGGTGACCATGGCGACCCTTCCCCTTTATCTTAATCTGTATCCTCAGTGACTGATTCTTCTGGAGAATCCAGGTGCTTCCTCTTGCATGATCTCTTATGGGGTGACTCCTCAGGGGGAAGTTCTGAGGAGGACTCCGAAGATGGGGGACCCTAAACTAGGGTATCTTGCTGCTCTTGTGCCTGCTGTCCAAACATAGCAGATTGCACCAACTGTGAACCAGAGGGAACAAAAATATGGCACTCCAACTGGGATGGAATCAACTAGGAGCCTGCTGAGGCTAAAGGTCTCTCAATAATCTGGAAGGCAGACCTGCCCGAAGATGAATGGGAGCCCGGAACTGAGAAAGACAACTTTGGAACCGGGGTCACAACCTGCTCTTATGAGCTACCCCCCGGAGTAGGAGCCGAGAGAGGACTTGAAACTACCATGGTACCAAGAGCCACAGACGGCACCTTAGAAAAAAATTGGAGCTGATCCAAGGATCCTGGAACTGGCAGTCAAATCACAGTCCCATGGGTGCGACGGTTCTGAAGAAGCTGAAGACCACAGAGTACTTTCCGGTGCTGAGCTGAGATCCACCATCGTCATTGAAGCAGTTGACACAGGGAGTGTTGAAGCAATGAGCTCTAAGACCTGGGAGGAGGTTGAAGGAGGAATATATTTAGGAGTCCTGGGGGAGTATGCCTTGGCTCCAGGAGACAGGTACGTCCAACAGAGTGCAGGGTGGCCTCTGGCCGCCAAAAGTTGATCCACTAATCTGACTACATTCAATTCTGATAGACTCCTGGAAGAATGGGTTGACATTCCTGAAGGAGATTTACGTCTCTCCACAAAGGGACTCAGCTGCTGACCCAAAAAGGAGTCTATTGAAGGGGAATATCTAGTCTGGGGGTACTTATAACATCGACCTTCAGCACCATGGTCTGCTGAATAGAGGGAGAAAATGGAACCGAATGAGTAGATGTAACAATTGTCTGTGTGGGAAGGGCCATTGGCGCCAAAGCAATGGTCGGTGCCGAAGTGGGTGTGTAACATCAATAGTAGATGGCACTGATACCGATTTTGTTGTTTTCAGTACTGGAGCAGAAAGCAATGACATTTTTGGAACTTTCTCCTTCGGTTCCGAAAAAACTGTCAGAACCTGGGATGTTTGAGATTTCAAGTCATGTACCTTAGGGGAAGACGGTACCAAATGACTCATTTTTTTGTCTCAGACTTTGGAGATTTTGAATTTTCTGCCTCAGAAAAAGCTTCAGCAAAGGGGACACTTCAGTAAGCCTTTGAGAATTAACTTACTTCATCTCTCTGCAAAAGTTCAGGCATTAAAGTCCTTACAAATATCACAAGGAGGTTGAACTTCTAGATGAGGGACACCCAGACAATAAATGCGAGAAAGATGCCCATCAGAATTGGGCATCTTTCTGCCACAGTCCTTACATTGTTTGAACCCGGAGGTTCCTTTTTGTTTCTCTGCCATGCCAAGTCAAAAAACACGGTATGCAAACACCCACACACACACACACACACACACACACACACACACACACACACACACACACACACACACTTGCTCATAGTGAAAAAGAGGAAAGGAAAACGTTTAGAAAAGTAAAACCTTTTTTTTTTTTTTTATATTATATAACAACTATGGTATATATAGAATACCCACACAGGTAAAGGATAGAAAGAAGCAGGAAAAAAAATACCAACAATGGTATTGAAAGATTACCAATGGTAAGAAGGAAGGAGAGGCCTAATACCAGCAATGGTAAAGGAGAAATACCCTGAGGTAAAAAACGGGGGCAGAAAGCTTCAAAGAATTCACTCACATGACAAAGACTTAAACGACAGTAAGTATTAAAGGTATTAAAGCATTTTGAATAGTATAATTAGGCAAATAAGAACATTTTTAAGCACTGAGCTGAGAGCATCAGCTGACGCTTCCAATTTTCTACGCAGCAAATGAGATCTGAGGTAATGGGAAGAGAGGCATTGTGGGTAGAGGTTTAGCTCGAGAGTTTTTGGCTAGCGTGAGCTTTGTATAACGGCTGAGTCCATTCCGAGGGTTCGGAACTGAACCCATCAGTCAAGAATAAATGAAGACTGACAACATCAGATGACTGGTTTTCAATTACTTTAAATAAACTTTTAAACTGACTGGAAAAAAAGTGTGCTCTGCTTTAAAAGTACAATACAGGCTTATGACAGCCCATTAAAACACAAACTCCTGGCTTATAAACAGCTTTCCTGAACAGGAAAATATTAATAAACAAATAATTTTTAAAATTGAAGTTTTTTTCTCTAAAAGGGAACTTATCTACCCAGCAAAGGAACAGCCCAAGCTAACCGTCAACCCTTTACAGTTTCAGAGGCGTGAACTCTTCAGTGGAAGAAAAGTTCTGAAGGACATGGCAAACCTGTCCTTTTAGTCAGCTCATCTCAAGATGACAGACAGTTTGGGCATGTGGAAGAAGACCTGAAGCTTTGAAAGCTTGCTGGCTGTTGTATCCTTGGCAAGATACAACTCATAGAGGTAAGGCTACTGCAGCAATGATCAAATGATGAACATGAAATCTGATTCTCTTAACAGATTCCAGGAACATTTTGTCTGAGTCGGATATGAGATTTCTATAAAGGAACTTATGTGGAGCCTGCACTCTATAGGATCAGTCAAGTTTCCAGAGGCAGAAGGCTGGTAGTCTGATTCCAAGATACTTGATTACAAAAAATACAGGAAAGCTTCTTGGACCGGGAGAATGGCAACAGGTTTAGGTGTTCAAACACTAAAAGTTCAGCAGCTCTCTTCTGGGGAGCAGAGACCACATGATCTTCCACTGGAAATGCTGTAATAGGGGAGTGTGTTTCCAAATGACAGGTCTTCTGCTGGGGAGTCAAAGGCTGTGGGGTTATCACTGTCTGTGTCATAAGCCAAGGTTGGAGATATCTGGTATATATAGTCAAGGACAATGCCTTCTTTAAACTCTTCAGTCAGTCTTTCTGGCAGATCTCTCTCTCTCTTTCTCATTGAGTGCCTACTACAGACATAGATGGCTTCTCAGAGTTGGGCTGAAAACTCTGTAAAAATTAAAAAAAGTCTTCAGTCAGTTTCCTCTATCATGGGAGACAGGTGGGTTGGGATGAGGTCTAAGGACCTACAAAAGGACAGCTTTCACCTGACAGAACTCAAAGTCTTAGAGAAGTCTTAAATGTGGTAGCTACTGGGATTCTAGAAGCTTCAGGGAGACATTCCTAAGCTCTGATTTACATGTTGCTACACAAATGTCATTTTTTTCAATAAGATCAGGCACACTGCCCTGCTCTTGCTTGATCAAGAGATGTCAATCCAAAGTGGATGAATCATTATCCTCTCCAGTAAGATCTAATGGCACTCTAGTCCACAGAGACATGCACTCTGCCCAAGGTGTAATGGCCTAAAAAAAGTATTGCCAGAGGTTTTTGCCTAGGTAGACATTAGGTCCAGTGCTCGTCAAATACTCCCATGTTACCAACATCCTTAAAGTCCCAGGAGGATTGTCTGGCTCCCTGGTCTCCTTTCAGTTCTCTTATTCTATTTTTTTCTTTTGGAGGAGATGCCCAACTGGCCACCATCTGAAAACATGACAGGCTTTAGATACAAAGTTGAAGTCTCTCTCTGTTAAGGTAGGCATGGATATTGTTTCATCTCACTCATAAGATCTTTGGCCTAAATTATTAGCAGGTCTCACAAGCACTTGCATTGTGCCGTAAGCCCAGGACATAAATGCACTAGTTGTGTCTGCCCTTAACTCATAACAGTCTAGTGGCACCTCTGGGAGGTTCTTTAGTAACAGCCTACTTATACCTCTAGGTATCAAATATTGCTTATTCATATTTGCATTAATAATTCCAAAACCATACTACATACAAGTTATTAGAAAATGTCATCTTAAAGCTTACATGATGGCAAACAGAATTATATTGATATTTGACATCTGCCTATTGCAGCTACAAAGGTGAATATTACTTGTATACTATATTGTACTGTAATAATTTTCATATTTCACTAAATATCTTAACAATCAAGTGAAACAGACAGAATTGTTTAATCTCATATCAAAGTTCACAGCTGTATGAAGAAAACGCTGTCAGTATGAATGTTGCTTGAATGGTTACTAAAATATCATAAAGTGTGTATTCACTACAAAAAAAACAATATTTACTGTATTTAATGCAGCTTATAAAATCCAGTTTAAGACCTAAAATTAAATGAACGCCACCAATGAAGATATTACTTTGTGCTAAATAGTTTTCTAGTAACACTTGTGGTTCTAGACATATGAACATTTGTTTGAATGGAGAGGTGATAACTTTAGTTTTTAAGGCTCTGGCCAGACCCAATGAAAGTCAAAGTACAAACTCAAAAGAGCTCCACTGGAGGGAATGATTTAAAACAAATCTGTCACCTATATATATAATTTTCTCTCTTGGATGGCATGCCTGATCCTTTCGTATCAGAGAAAGATGCCCAAGAAAAGTCTACAGTAACACAAAAAGAGCATTAATTATCACTTGTCAGGCAAATAAATGCTACAGTCTCTACAAAATGGAAAGAAGGTTCTTTAAAAGAGTTACTTATCTGATTGATGTTTGACTCTTAGTTATGACCAAGCCAGATGGACTCAATGAGCACTTTGTACAACATGCAGTGTACACGAGTAAGAAAGAAGTGAAGATGGACAAGTGTATATTAGCCTTTATGCCAGCAGCATGGAGACATCCATGGTGAAGGTAACATAACTTGACCTAGGGTACCGGTGCTTGGCTCTAAAAGTCTGGTCAGCCTGGACCTCTACCAGTGGCACAGTTCCCTGAAGTAATAAATGCAGCAGTGAACTGCATGACAAACATCAATTCATTCCATACATTTATTCATTCTCCAGTTATCACTTATGCAATAAAGGGTTGCTGAAGGAGTCGTACCCTATCTTGGCATTCAGTGGGCTCAAGGCAGAGAAAATAATCCTAGACTGGATGTCACTGTATTATAGAATGCAGGTTCACTCACTCCAACATGGCATATATGCCTATGGTAATTTGAAGGATTTGTTAGTTCACCTATAACATATCTTTGAGATGTGATAAGAAACTGCAGTAACTGAAGAAAACCCTTGTGGCCATAAGAAAGACATACAGACTTTGCAAATAAAGCACTTCAGTCAAGTATTGAATTAGCGGGACATGAACTGTGAGTTAGTAGTGCTAACCACTGTGTCCTTGTGCCACTTATATGTACATCATAGCAAATGTCCATATTGAAGTACAACGCCAAGCAGATGATATTTGACAGTGTACTCTCCTTTCAATGTAGCACCAACACTCGGAGGTTCATATGAAATAGGAAATATTAGGTTATCAGTTTGTAGACTATTACAAGCCTAGCCAATAACCAGTTGTCAGAATCAAATTCTGTCCCCTGCATCTGTGAAGTAAAGAACTTAACCATTATGCCAACCCCTACCTCATACACCAGCCTAATGGGCTGAAACATAACTCAGGTGGGCACAGAACTGAGACCACAACCCACTGTCATCCTTGGACCCATCAGTCATGCTGATTATTATAGCAAGTAGGTCATGCTAATACCAAACACTGCAATAGCAGATCATTAATTCTTATTTACTATGTGTTAACAGTTGATTTACACTTATGCATTTAGGGCCATTTGTGTCAATCACTTTGTGCAGTTTGCTCACAATGGGAGGAGCTGTTGATGACAGCAGAACCCTAGAGCTCTCACATGTGGATGCGAAGCTTAATAAGTATGGCTGGTATTCAAAACTGCAGTCTTCACTGATGATCCAGGTTCATTACCCAGACTGTCAGCATTCCCTAAATGCTCTGGACCTTCCAAGGAAAGGGGGCAAAGGGAGAAAAGGAAGAGAAAAAAAAAAGACAACCAGGAAAACAAAAGGGAAAATGGGCAGTATGTAAAAAAAAAAAAAAAAATGAAAAGGATGGAAGAGAGGTTAGAAAGGGGACTTGTATCTTCAACTATCACATGGTAATCCCAGCTGATCCTAAAAAGTCATTATGTAGTGATAACTGTTTTCTGAAGGTTATAGGTTGTGTAGAATATTAGGTCCCTTAGCAGCATTATGCTTCAGTAAAATGACATAAAGGGTATCACTACTAATGTGCCCTAAAATGCTTACAATATCACGGCACATCCTCTGCAATGCTATACATGGTTCATGCCAACTGCCTGTCTGAACCTGTCTTCACCCAGTCATCCTCTGCTTAGTCAGGAAAAAACACCTCTGAGTTACAAGTCTCTCTGCTGACTGAGGCCAGATATCCACTATATTTGTGGATCAGAGATATAGGCAGTAAAAGTACAGTTGTAGAAAGATACCACCCCCAAAAGCACAACTAGCAGCCATCCACACATTCTAAGTAGCAGCAGGATCTAAGAAGCTATGCCTAATAGGTTCAGAAAGTAAACTGAGGGAATAAGAAAAGGAAAGGGGAGGGCAAGATGGAAAGAGAGGTAGAGACCTGAAAAGAGGTGTTTCTAGATCAGTTAAAGAACAGCAGTTCTGGGGTCCCATGCAGCACTCACAGAACATCTGGAAATAGGATACCATGGCTGCTAAATAAGCCCTTACTTGTCTAATGCTATGAACATGTACTTAATCATGCCAAAAACACAATGAAAACAAAACCAGGTTCCCCTCAAGCCAGTTAAATTATGCAGCTGTTACAGTTGCGTGTCTCAAGTATGTCTAGATATCTTTTTAAACACAGTTATATTTCCATTCTAATTTAAGTAAAAATAATAATATAAACACAGTGGGGAAAAAACACACAAGCAAATGAGATAGTTTAGCAAACTAGCCACACTAAGTGCCTGTATGGGTTATGTAAAGCTATTTATCTGACCTAAATGAAAAATGTCAGAATATGTAGTGTCCAGTATGAACAGGCAACATTCCAACTTTGGCAGCTTTGATCCTTTGAGTAAATGACATTTTGAATAGCCAGTATCCTATGTTCATACTTGGTGGTAGGAATACCACTGACTGTTAGTCTACTCCTCCCATCATTAGGCAATAGGTCAAAATGCCTAAGTTAACAATTAAGATAGGGTATAAAAGGCATGTTATCAATTGAGTTCTCTTTGTCCATCAGTTGTTGTTGTTGTTATGTCTTTCGGCTTTTCTCGGTTAGGGGTCGCCACATGCCGAGTTACCAGCCCTGATGCACAACCTTCAATGAAGGTACGCCCATTCACGCATGTCTCCACGCAGAAGACACTCTAGCTGAGAATTGAACCGGACAGTGTCTTACTGTGAGGCGACAACGCTACCGCAGCACCACCATTAGTCAGATGCTGAAACGCTGTCCATCCGGCATGCAAGTAAAAGAGAAAAAAAGGAAAAACTTCAGAATCTTTGTGCAATTGTAGGTGCATAGTTTAGGGAAAAAACTCAAGACAGGACAGTAGACCTAGCGAGAGTTTGAGTAATCAAAAAGAAATATAATAATAATTTTTTAAATACAGTCAGAAGCAATCACAAAATTACACTTTTTTGAAGCATTGATAAACGTTGGAAACAAGCTATGGCTTTTCCATCACAGAAGCAGCGATGTACTTACTTAACAGCAGATAGCAGCAGGACTGAAAGTCTCAGCTAACCAGTAGGAATCAAGTCGGGTGGAACCTTCAGTGTGCATTATATATATATATATATATATATATATATATATATATATATATATATTTTTTTTTTTTCCTTAAGAGCTGAGGGCAGTCAAAGTCTGTGCAAAGTGTGGGTGGGTGAGCTCACCCCGTGGTTCTTCCACTATTGGGCTGAGCCTGCTAATGTTCCCTAGTACAGTCCTGCTGTGATTGGCCAGGATTTACAATTTATTCTCACACTGACAAGGTTGTCACTTCCCTCTATTACATTATAGAAATGCAGCTATACATTATCATTCTGAATAGACAGAAATACCTTGACAATATGCAAAACATGTAACAGTAATATGTGCAACTACCTTGAGAAATAGACACCTGCATTTTTATGTGAGTATTTGGCAGTTATTATGCTGCCTATACTATCTGGTAGTGAAGGAATACCCTGGGTAAACTCAGGTTATAAAATGAATAGATAATGCAGTTCATTAACACAAAATGTTAAGAACAGCAATATCATATCAGTTGACAGCCACTACTTCACTGTTCTAGACCTTTTGAAATTCATCCCCCTTACTTGTACATTTTTCAGATTTTAGTACTGTCTTGCTCCCTTACAACAAAGCCATTTTTAGTCTGCCTCATAAATATAGTAACTGGCTGACCAAATGCAGACATTCTCTGTTCATGTCACCCAAACAGGTTTGCTTCCAGTATCTGCAATATTACACTTTTTATTGTGCTTTTGCCTATGTAGCACTTACTATCATGCCTCCGCTCTATAGGTTTTACGCTCTTTTGTTCTCCCACCACTTGGGTACCCCCTTTGTAAGAGTGACAAAGCTGACTAGAGAGCCACTCATCCAGGTAGTCAGTCATGGAGGTGGCTTATATTGGAAATTATGGAATTTCTTATGGAGATTATTATCCCTCCCATTATTGGCTGACATGACCACCTGTATCACCCCAGGGTGCCAGATACTCTTCCTGTCCATGTGCATGCTTCCACCACATGCTAATGAGGGCTACCATCACAGGAGTGGGGTTACTAAGCCCATGTCTTCACTCTGAATATTTCTGGAGCAGTACAAGTCTCCACTTGCATGATTCTGACTGCTCAACCAGACACCACCTCTCTCTCCCCAGGATGGTCAAACCAGCATCAACCATTCATGCCCATCCTCCCTGCCTGGCTCTTCCAGTACCTGTGCTAATATCCAAAGCCAGGTATTTTGGGTGACATGCAGGGCTTTATAACACCGTGCCATAGAACCACTATGTAATTTCACATTTATTTTTTTAATTCTTTAATGATTAAACACAACTCATAAGACAGGGTCCTGCAACAGCAATGCAAGAGCTGTTGATATCAGTGCCTGCAGCCTGATAGTTGACTGTAACCCCCTTTCACTTTTGGCAACAATGAAAAAATTGACCTCTTCATTAAAACATAACAGATTTGTCAAACTGACTCACAAATGTAACAGTTAGTGTTCATGTGCAAATTCCAAACAGTTAGCAAATTATGATTTTTTTTTAGTCGCTGCCTAAAACCAGTTTGTCAGTAAGAAATAATTCAGATTTCTTCATACCATCTCAATTACAACCATACAATCTGCACGGACAATTAATGTTTTTATTTTCATCAAGTAATACAGGTATTAAATATGGTCTAAAAAATTTAGACAATTGTTCAATTAATTACAGGCTTCTAAGAACATCATAGCTCAAGCAGAAGTGTTAATATCCCTAAGTTTATATGAGCATTTCTTTAACACCTTTAACCCTAACCCTATACAGGAAAGCTATCCTCAGACAAATGTTGTTGCTTATACTTATCCATGCATATTAAAGAATAAGACTGCCACAACATTTCACATCTCAAGAATTTTTCAAAGAATGATGCACACAAGGTTCCATTTTAGCCCCTCTGTTATTTTCCATACTTATCAACAAACTCCCATCTGGTCATCCTCAGATACCTGTAATTCTTTCTGCAGATGACATTGTCATGTACAGGTCAAACAAATCTCAGTCTGTTATACAAACTCAGCTCAAAAATGACCTCCAAACCCTCAACCAATGTCTAACAGGTCAGAAACATACAGCTTAAAAACAAATGTAGACAATTGTTAAATTAGTTACAAGCTTACAAAAACATCATAACTCAAGAAGAATCAATGCTACCTGCAGCTATCCAAAAACATAGCCCAATCACCCAGCTTACTTAATATTAAAGATGCTAACAGTAAAGCCATAGAAACTGCCACATCCTTCAAACACCTTTGCATTTAGCTAGACCAGTCTCTTAACATTAAACTACACATTCAAAATACACACAAGATAAACACAGTGCTGTTCTGGGCAAACAAGTTATCGCTTCTTATGTACAAGTCAGACAAAGCTGGCAAAGGAATACTCATCTCAAACTGAATGAACTACCCATAACAGCTGCAGCCTGAAAGAAAAATGCCACCACCTTGCAAACTATATCCAATAAAATCTTTCAGTTCATTAATAACACCCCCATTAATGAACACCACTGCTTAATTATGCCAAAGCTAAATAGCTTCCAGTATATTTGAGAGCCAGCATACTACTAGGATCACTAATTCACAAAGCCCTTTCTCCTGAGACCTCTCCCCCTCTCACTCAAACTTTTCACCACCACCCCCGCACACACATATGTCAGGGGTACCACTCAATCTCAACCCACCCTACTAACTCCAAAAACTAAACATCATAGCACAGACCAAGCATTCTCCATCCTAGCACCTAAACTATGGGACTTCATTCCTTTCTCAATTAGAGACATGCAAAAGTACTTGGGTTTCAGACAACAGCTCAAGGAACAACCCCCCCCCCCCAAACAAAGTGTAGCTGCACTCAGACAGGTCACTTAAAATGAACCCTGAAGTTCTCTCACACCCACTTATCCCTACTTCATTCTTCCTTATTTTATCTTATCACCTCACTTAATGCCTCTCATTCATCCTACCATCCTCTTCTCTTTGCATCACTCACACTTCACCTTTCTACTCCTCTTCCCTTCCCTCTGCATGGTTCTTTCCTCATAATTTCTCTGACTTCTCCGCATAGTATCCTTTCCTGCAACTATTCTCACTTGCCTGTTCTAATGTCTTCATACCTCTCTATGTAAGGATATGCTGCTATACCTGTACCATAAGCCACCTAAGTCATTATGGCTACATCTTATCTAAAAGCTTAGCTAAGCATAATTCCATTTTTCCATATACGTTTTGACACTGTAAACTGCTTCTTCAACTAAATGTAACATTCATGCATCTCTAATGATGTATGTGCTTTTAAATATCCTTGTATCTGTAAATATGTTTTGTTCATTTCTTTTTATAGGTTCATAGATTGGTACTAGGCTATCAGCCCTAGGGCTTATAGAAGCCTAGCCATAACAATTCCATGGCTATTTCTTCCCACACTATTTACTTCCCTGGACCCCTGTCTAGCAGGGCGACTGACGTGATCACTGGGGTGAATTTCCTTTCTCCCATCCAATCGTCAAGGTTCCTTTTGAAGAGGGCAAAGAGGCACTCTGCTTGACATGTATGGGCAATCTATTCCACAGTCTGGGGAGTCTCTGGGTCAGGAACCTATCCCTCCAGCATGTTTTGTTTATTGTGATGACAAGGTTTAGATCCCTGGAGCGTGTGGCTTTGAAGGACTGGGATTTCTTTAAGTGTAGCATGTTCAACAGCTCTGGGTTTGACATGGCCTTGTATGTTAAGTAGAGATCGCCTCTGAGTAGACGATATGCGACAGAGTATAGCTGGAGTTTTTTAAGGTGGTCAGTGTAGGGCATCTGCTTTAGGCCTGTGATTCTTTTAGTGAGGTATTTCAGCGGCTCTTCCAGTTGTTGCAGATGTCTTGAGAGGTACATACCAAACGGGGCATTGTATTTTATAATGGGTCTAATAAGGGATGAGTACAGTGGGACGATGACCTCCTTTTTTCTGGATGAAAAGCCCTTAGTGATAAGGTGTGCCACATAGAAGGATTTCCTGACTGTTGTGGCAATGTGGTTATCAAAGGTGAGACCACTGTTCACCTGTGTCCCTAAGTCTCTTATCACACTTTCGGTGTGTAGTGTACTGCCACCTATATGGTAATTCATGGATACATGTTTTTTCCCAAAGGGGATAACTATATATTTCTTGGCATTGAGCTTGAGCCCATGGCTCTGGCACCAAGCATCTGTTTCTGTAAGACCCTTTTGTAGAGTATCCACATCATTTGGGGATTCAGTAATGGCTCCCAGTTTGCAGTAATCTGTGAACTTTGTTAGACAGAGTCCCTTAGTGTTGGCCTGTTCTTCAGAGAAGTAGATGCCAAACAAGAGCGGTCCCAGGACTGAACCCTGAGGTACTCCATTTGTCACTTGTCTGAAGCTGGATTTAGAGTCAGCTACTTTTACAGTGTGGGTTCTATCAGTAAGCCAGTTAGCAACCCATTGGGTGACGTAGGGATCAGTGCCCATCTTAGTAAGTTTATCTATGATTCCAGAGTGGGGGATGGTGTCAAAGGCCTTGGCAAGGTCTAGATAGGCTGTGTGGACCACCTTACCCTTGTCCATGGCTCTGGAGACTGATTCAAAGAAGTCTATCAGGTTCAAGAGACAAGATTGGCCCTTTCCGAACCCAAACTGGGTGGGGTCCAGTGTTTGAAAGTTGCCAATGTCTTTGTTTATAAGTTCCATGATAATACGCTCCATGACCTTGCAGATGAGGCTCGTCAGACTGATGGGATGGTAGTTTCTGGGATGCAAGGTGGATCCCCCCTTGTGGAGTGGGATAACTGTAGCTCTGCGCCACTCAGCGGGCACAAAACCTGAGGTGAGGCTATGATTAAACATGACACTTAGGTGAGGTGCCAGTTCATATTGTAGTTCATGTAGTACACAGCCTGGGATGTCATCTGGTCCCATGGATGCTGTATTCTTAGCTTTAGAGAGTGCGTTTTTTACCTGTGTGGCCTTTATTACCGGAATTTGGCAATCTTCCGGTACTGAGATGGGCCATTTAGGGGGTGAGAGGGGGGTGAAGTTGGCACTGAATCGATCTGCCAGGATATTGGCAATATCCTTGGGATCAGTATATTTAATGCCATTCTGTTTTACCTCAGAGCAGATCTGAGCATTGCCATTTAGATTCTTGACATAGTTATAGAATGCCTTCTGGTTGTCTTTGGAATCTTTGGTAATTTTATTTTCGTAACTAGCTTTGGAGGATTTTATGAGGGATCTCAGTTTCTTACTGAGGCTGGTAAGGGAGATTTTTGCATCCTGGGATTTTCCTCTTTTCTGCAACAGTTTCTTCCTTTTGTTGTAAACTTTGTTTATGGCAGGAGACCACCAGATTGGCTTCCTTTTTTTTTGGATGACAGCATTTTGGTTCTATTTGGGATGGCACGATTCATGCATGAGTGGATGTGCTTGTGCAGTGCCTTAGTGTAGGATTCAGCAGTTGAACTTTCAGTTCCCGTCTGCATGGGTGTCATGAAGTTTCTCACTTCTGACTTGAGTAGCATGAAGTTGGCTTTGGAGAAGTTTTTTATGGAGGTTTCCTTACTGGGGGGTGGGGGTGGGATGTAAATGTTAAGGGTGATTAGCTTATGGGCAGACCTGACTAACGAGGGGGTGACCATAGGTGTGGAACATCGATTTCCCATGCTGGTAATGACCAGGTCTAGGATATTGGAGCCCTTGGTGGGACTATGGATTAGTTGATCCAGGGCGTTGGAATTTATGAATTCCAAGAACGGTTGGGCAAAGGTGTTGGTACATGAGTAGTTTTTCCAGTTAATAGCAGGGTAGTTAAAATCACCCAGTATTAGAGTGTTTGGTTCTATCTTAATATTTTCCAGTATACTTAGAAAGGTGTAGTGAGAATCTTGGGGTATGGTGGGGGATCTGTAGCAAGCTACAATTTGGATTGCAGTCTTACCTAGTGTTAGTTGCACCTGGAGAAATTCAGAAACATTGTGTTGGGTAACTAGCCTGGTGGTGTGAATATTGACACTCCTCCTCCTTTAGTGTTTCAGTCCTGGTTTGGTGGCCGAAAAGTGTGGTAAGAGTTGTAGCCTGGTATTGCAGGGGTGCTCTCTGGAGCCTTGAACCAGGTCTCAGTTACTGCACAGATATTGATGTTCTCCATTTTTAGGAGTGCCTCGAGAGAGTGCATTTTGAGGTTTAGACTTCTAGCATTGAGTAGCATTACCTTCAGATTTTGCATGCTTGTACCAGTTACGGTGGTGGCTTTGTCCTTTGAACTTTGCCTAAAAAAGGCACTATAGGGGTGGCAAGAGCCTTAGCCAGTAACCTGAATCCCAAGGGCGACAGGTGCAGACCATCTCTGGCAAAGCATTGTGGTCTGTCAATCATGTCGTCCCAGGCAGACACTGGATCCCCTTTGAATGACACCAGAAGCTTAGCCAATTGTTGAAGTCAATCATTTTGTCCTTTTATTGTGGTATCATTCTGAGCGAAGGCAAGATGCTACTCTGGGCTAGGGTCATACCTGCCTGGGCCACATGATCCGAGAGCTCTTCCATGTCTCATTTCATGTAGTCCAGGGAGGTACATCTCAAGTCATTCACTCCAACATGGACAATGACAGTGTCATATTTGTACTTGTGGAGTGACTTGAGTGCATGCATTATGTGGCGGATCCTGGCACCTTATGTTCCTATTCACCCAGGCTGTGCCTACAAATGGTCCATTGAGATCAGTGCACTACCCCAGTAAACAAAAGAAAACAGATAAATAAGCATTACCCAGAAGGCAAATGGGCAGATGCATCTTCAGTTTTCAAGAAACATTAATTTTAATGTCATTTTATGCTAAATTTAAAATGGATGAAAATCTTTGTTTATAAAGAAACATACAAACTTTTTAGGTTTAAAATAAAACACAAAGTGCATATGTTTTTGAGAGATTTTATATTATTATCCTGAAGAGAAAAGATAACATTTACTTTTGTTTTAAAGCAAGTGTTGCACTTTGTCAAGTTTTAATGACCATAATTTAGCCACACCCACAAATCGTAACATTTCTACATTACTTCCAAATTTTCCTGTAACATTTTTCAAGATAAATTCAGGTTCATGGTTCAGAAGGATAAAGCTCTGACTTTTACTCTAACTGATCCAGGTACAACTAGCTGCCTGGGCACTGGAAGAAATGGCAAGTGGGAAATGAAAGAACTGAGTGGAAAGAATTGTCTTGCCCATCAGGGGGGAGAAGATACAGTTGATCCAATGGGAGGACTATGATGACTGTACCTGCAGTGTGGCATGCAACACTACAGATCTGAGGCTAACATGTACAGAAGCTTGCATGTACCTTACTATGCAAAAATATTGCAGAAGTCACAGATGCAGCAAGATAAAGGACATACAAGCATAAAAAAAATATATATATATACAATGTATGACAGCAACAGTGTACTTGACTCTTGCCCCTAAGGGTAATGAATGGATCAGAGAGCTCTTGCTCGAAGAGGGAATTGATGAATCTATGGCACTGTTCAGAAGGAATCTTCAAGGCCACATGGGGCTGGGAATCCAAAACCTTTAAAAAGAAATTCAGAAGACACCTCAATACTTAGTATTTTTACAGCATACTAAAATCACTAACAGAAGCCGCGGTGGTGCAGCGGTAGCATTGTTGTCTCACAGCAAGAGGTTCTCCTGTTCGATTCTCGGCGGAAGCACCTTCTGTGCGGAGTCTGCATGTCCTCTCCGTGGTCGAGTGGTGTTCAAATGACATGCGTAGAATGGGTGCGCCTTCATTGAAGGTTGGGCATCGGACTGGCACCTCGGCACCCGTAAAAAAAATCTACTGCTAATCATTAGCAGACCGGAGTTCTGCTGTGGAGACCCCTAACCGGGAAAAGCCGAAAGAAGAACAACAACAACTAAAAGCACTAACAGCAGAGCCAGAATGGGAGCATCATGTTAAATGAGTCTGAATGTATGTCTGTCTGCACTTGTAAAAAATGGACGGATGAATTCACAATCATGCCCACGGTTCTACAAATGGTCTGTGAGCATACAAATCTGGTACCTGGTCTGAACATTAGCTCATTTAGTCAAAAAGAATCACCCTAATGTCAAAGTGCATAAACATGGGCCTTCTCCACACTCACCATTATCACTGATCATGCAGACAGCAAACACTCGTGGGCAGACTATGTATGGTAGAAGTATGAAAGACACTAAAACACCTGAGAGTAAAACTGTGCTTAATACAGCGTACACTACAGGAATTTGACCATTACCTGATGACAAGGTATTTGACTACAAGACATTGCTCTCAGTAATTTGCTGGTATATATAAAAATGCAGTCATTTGTTCACATTTTACTTTTTTTTTCTTCCTGAGCTTTAAGGAATACTGCACTACAAGGTTTGTGTATATAACACATAGCACTATGTATTTGATGATGTTATGACTACTACAGATGGCTGTTATGGAGCAGGGGATGGAGGTGCTCTAAGGGGGTTTCTGTGGTCTGCTGTCATTGCATGGGGTGATTCATAAATGTATCAGCCACTTTTTCCATGACTGTACAGTAGGAGTCATTTGCATACTATTGTACTAAAGGGATCTGGTACTGCAGTAGCTCTCCATGGCAGAAGCTCTTTTCTATCAGTATCATCCCTCTGCCTTGCCTTACTCATGTATGCCAACCCTAACATTGCCCCTGCTATTGCTCCTAACCCTAAACACCATCAATCACTTTCATTGCTACATCTATCCATTAACCTAGCCCTTACTCTAACACACAGACACACACACACACGCACACACACACACACACACACACACACACACACACACACACACACACACACACACACACACACACACACACTTAAGCCATACTGTAAAACAAACTGCCATTTAAGAAATTTACTCACATACTCCAAAATATACACAAATACACAGACGCACCACAAAATCGGTTCCCTTACCTAGCAGCTACTCTAACCCTAACCAGCAAACACTTTCATATACACGTCACAATAGATCCGCTTCTCTAGTCCTTACCATGACTCTAATCCCAATTACCAGAATCAAAATATTTGAACATCTTCCATTCAAATAAAAAAAGAAGTTATGTACTCACCATAACGTTCCATGTTTGTTGTTCATCTTGCCTTCATTTATCGGTTCCAACTCAGCCTATACAAAAGCTCAAAGACTTCCACCAGCTTGTGGCTGTAGGCCTATCTCATCATGCTTAGGGAAGATTACCCAGATCTTGTTTGCAGATATCAGACCTACTGTAAAAAAAAAAAAAATATATATATATATATATATATATATATATATATATATTTACATGTCTAAAACAGACTAATGAAGAGAGTCAGAGAACATTATATTCCAATCAGACCCACTCAGTCCTCCAAGAGCGAAAAGCTGGGGAAGAAGGGTGGGACGTAAGAATAAAGGCGAGATGGACAGCAAACATGGAACGTTACGGTGAGTACATAACTTCTTTATGTTATGTTGTCCTATCTCGCCTTCATTCTTCACTGGTTGAAACAGCGTCCCTAGCACCATCTTTCTTGGGTGGCTCAAGGGAATGTACGCTTCAGAACAACGGACCCAAAGGAGGCCTTGTTCCTGGGGGCCAAATCCACTTTGTAATGAGTGATAAAGGTATGAGGCTTTATCCATGTTGCTGTTGCACAAATAGAATCCATAGTCAGCCTTGACTGAAAGGCAGATGAGGTTGCTATAGTCCATGTAGAATGACCTTTTACCTTTCTGGGAAGTTCTCTGTTTTGAGATTTGTAAGTGAAAGTAATACAATATGTAAGCTATTTTGAAAGTGTGACCTTTGATATGGGGGCACCTTTCTGTTTGTCTGAAAATGATACAAATAACTGGTCTGGTTTCCTGAAATCCTTTGTTCTATTTAGACAGAAATGTAATTATCTATGCACATCTAGCTGGTGTAATTTATACTCTGCCCTGTTGCCATAGTTGAGGAAAAAACTGGTAAGTCAATGGATTGATCCAAATTAAATTCTGAGGACACTTTGGGTAGGAAGAAAGGGTTTGTTCGCAGAGAAACTCTATCCTTGTGAAAAAGCATGTAAGGGGGCCGTATAGACAATGCTTGAAGTTTTGATACCTGTCTAGCAGACGTGATGGCTACCAGAAATTTTGTCTTCCACGTTAAGAATGTTAGGTCACAGGATGATGTAGGTTCAAAGGGGGGAGGATCAAACTGGATAAAACAAAGTTTAGGTCCCAAGGAACGGGGGGTTTTTTGACCGGAGGCCTGATTAAGAATGTACCCTTTAGGAAAGCTTTGGAAAGCCTGTGGGATGTGATTTTTAGTCCCATTTCTCCGATATGGTAGTTGGATATGGCCGCTAGTTGAACTCGAATAATAGCCTCAGCTGCACCCACATTAAAAAGCTTTCCCAGAAAGTCTAATACAGATGTTATAGGGGCACTGAAAGGATTAATGTGGTTGTTGAAGGCCCAATGGGAAAATCTTCTCTATTTGCTTGAGTATAATTTCCTGGTTGAAGCTTTGTGAGAAGAAATCAAAATGTTTCACTGCAGGGGAAATGTCAGGAAGCCTGGCTATGTGTTGAAGGCCCAATGGGAAAATCTTCTCTATTTGCTTGAGTATAATTTCCTGGTTGAAGCCTTGTGAGAAGAAATCAAAATGTTTCACTGCAGGGGAAATGTCAGGAAGCCTGGCTATGTGTGGAACTGGAGCAGCCAAGTTGTCAACTTGAGGGTTTGAACCGATGGATCCAGCATCCCTGAGGAAGGAGTCTGAAGGTCTGGAACTGGGTCCAGAATCCACGGCTCCTCCTGGATACGGGGCCAAAGAAAGGGGAACCAAATTTGACATGGCCAGTATGGGGCGATAAGTATCAAATTCCTTCCCAACAAGCTGGCTTTCTGAAGGACTTTGGGAATCAAAGGAAAGGGGGGAAAGGCATAGAAGAGACCCGGGTGAAAATCATGTATGAGTGCATACCCTGGTTAGGGCAAAACAGCTGTTGCACTTGGCATTCATGGACATGGCGAAGAGATCACAGCAAGGCTGGCCCCACTTTTGGAAGATCTTTCCACTTCTTCCGGCTTTACGGACCACTCAAGAGGCATCAGAATAGCACTGCTGAGTTTGTCCGCTATCACTTTGGATTTCCCCAGAATGTGCATTGCTATCAGAAAATGTCAGGAAGAGACTGCCCACTGCCAGAAAACGTCAGGAAGAGACTGCCCACTGCCATACTTTTTGGGCTGCTCGACAGAGGGAGTAAGACTTGGTGCCTACTTGTTTGTTTATGTACTACACAACTGACATGTTGTCTGTCTGTATCGCAACTGTTCCTAGCAGAAGACAGTTTTGGAATGCTTGCAACACTAGAAGCACCACTCTCATGTCTAGGACGTTGATATGGAAATGAATCCTGTGATCTTGCCCAGTGCCCTGGACTGTCTTTCCCAGATAATGCCCCCCCCCCCACTCTATCTAGAAATTGTCAGTGATCACTGTGGCTAATGGTTGTGGAAAAAGAAACGATCGGCCTTGGGTCACCCGAGTGGAATGAAGCCACCAACAAACAAAGACATTGGGGACCTACAGACATTGGATCCTACCCAATTTGGCTTTGTCAAGGGCAGATCCTGCCTTTTGAACTTGGTCGACTTTTTTGAAATAGTCACTAAGGCCATTGATGAGGGTAAGGCAGTTCACACAGCCTACCTTGACCTTGCAAAAGCCTTTGACACAATACCCCACTCGGGCATCATAGACAAACTCACCAGCTTAAATGTAAACCCATATGTCACGAGATGGGTTGCAAACTGGCTCAAGGACAGAACCCACAGGGTCAGAGTTGCTGGAGCTATGTCAGAATCCAAGCCAGTCACAAGCAGTGTCCCTCAGGGCTCAGTCCTGGGACCCCTCTTGTTCGGCATTTATTTTTCCGAGGTACAGGCAAACATAGGAGAATTGTGGCTGACAAAGTTCGCAGATGACTGCAAACTGGGCGCCATAATTGATACTCCAGTGGACACAAACATCCTTCAGAGAGGCCTCATAGAAATGGATAATTGGTGCCAGAGCCATGGCCTTAAGCTGAACGCCAAAAAATGTATAGTCATACCCTTTGGGAAAAACAAGGTACCCACAAATTACCACATAGGTGGTAATCCATTAAGTACAGAAGAGGTAATCAGGGACCTAGGGACCCAGGTTGACAGTAATCTCTCATTTGACACTCACATTGCCAAAGTGGTTAGGAAGACCTTCTATACTGCCCACCTTATCATGAAGGGTTTCACATCTAGATCAAGAGAGGTCATTGTGCCCCTGTACTCTTCTCTTATCAGGCCAATGATTGAGTACAATGCCCCATTTGGGATGTATCTTACCCGACACCTGCAGCAGTTGGAAAGACCCCAAAAGTTCCTCACCAAGAGGATAAAGGGTCTTAACCATATGTCATATGCTTCCCAACTGAAAAAACTCCAGCTCTATTCAGTCGCATACCGCCTACTCAGAGGTGACCTGTGCCTGACGTACAAGGTCATGTCCAATCTGGAATTAATGGACATGCTCCATCTCAGAAAATCCAAATCCATCAGAGCCACGAGAGCAAGAGACTTAAACCTCAACACAGAAATAAATAGGACGTGCTGGAGGGACAGATTCATAACCCAGAGGCTCCCTACACTCTGGAACAGAATCCCAATCCATGTTAGGCAGAGCCCCTCACTAACTCTATTCAAGAGAAATCTTGACGAGTGGATGGGAGATCGTAGGTTTACCCCGGGGGTCATCTCTGTGTCACTACTAGACAGAGGCACAGCAAACTAAACCCTAAATGGGTGTAGT
This sequence comes from Protopterus annectens, assembly GCF_019279795.1. NCBI lineage: Eukaryota > Metazoa > Chordata > Ceratodontiformes > Protopteridae > Protopterus > Protopterus annectens. Next base: position 783,808,988 of record NC_056726.1, on the reverse strand, counting down.
ATTCTCATCCTAAGGGGTGGTGAAAGCCACACACACTCTGGCTAGGCTTATAAATGCCCTAGGGCAGATAGCCTAGTACGAACCTATGAACCTAAAGGTCTTTTTTGCAGGATTCTGTATTAATAATTTGGTGAAACATGGGTAGTTCCTGCATGGACCACCGAGTGAACAGCAGCCACTACAAAATTCTCATGTGCAGATGTGCTAATGGTATCAAGGTTATTACTGCCACCATGGTACCCAAAACTTTCAGAACAACCTTTGCTTGCACTTTTCTTCTTGGTCAGAAAATTTATTTACTTGATGACTTAGGCTTTGAATCCTTTTGGGGGGAAGCTTAGCCAGCATTTGTTTTGTATCCAAGTCTGAGCCTATAAATACGATATGCTGTGATGACAACAAGGCAGATTTTTCAGAAGAATTTATTGTGATCTCTAGGTGAAAGGAAAGATGAATGGTGATGTCTCTCACTCTTGTTAGTAGATGCTTGGCAGTGGCAGTCAGGAGCCAGTTATCTAATTATGGAAACACCCGGAATCCTAGATGCCTCAAGTGAGCCGTAACCACTACCATGCATTTGATGAACACTCTGGAGGCTGTAGTGAGACCAAAGGGCAGAGCTCGAAACTGGAAGTGAATGGCTCCCAGCCGAAAGTGCAAATGTCTCCTGGATCACCTGTTCATTTTGATATGGTAGTACGCATCCTGGAGATCTACTGAGCACATCCAATCATCTTTTTCCAAGAAGGGGAGTATCAACTGAAGTCACCATCTGGAAAGTACAGTTGTGTACACTTACCATAAATGTAGATGTTCGAGTGTCTTCACTGTTGCAGTCATCACTGTAGCGTTCTCCCCTGCCAGCAGGCAGTCCTCAGTCGGCCAGAATCCCAAAGTCTGGGTCCGGCGTCGGCGGCTCAGCCATGCTCCCTGACGTCAGTGCGCCAGGAGTACAAAGCTGGCAGCCGACGCCATGTTCTCCAGTTTTTCTTGCCCCAGATGTCAGGTGTCCAAAAATGAATATAACACCATACCCTTTGCAAATACACCTCAGAAGAAGGGTGAAGTAGGGAACCACACAAAAGAAAAAAAAAATAAGAGGGGACAGGAGGGAGGGTAACACAGACTGCAACAGTGAAGACACTCGAACATCTACATTTATGGTAAGTGTACACAACTGTACTATGCTCATCGTGTTTCACTGTTGCAGTCATCACTGTAGGGTTGAATCCCAAAGCAGAATAAAAGGGAGGTGGTCATAAAGTAGAGGGGGCGGCTAGAAGGCCCTGCAAGACTGCAGAAGCAAAGCCTGCCCTAGACTTAGAGTAGAGAGGTAGATTGTAGTGCTTAGAAAAAGTATGCACCGAACTCCAAGTTGCAGCTTCCAAAATGTCTTTGGTAGGTATTCCCCTGAGGAAGGCAGCTGAAGTAGCAGTAGCCCTGGTAGAGTGAGTCCTAATACTTCCTGGGATTTGCTTTCCATGGTGAGAGTAACAAAATCTGATTCCATGAGCGATCCATTTAGAAATGGTCTGTTTTGAAATGGCTTTGCCTTGGGAACTTGAAGCATAAGAAACAAACAATTGCTCTGTTTTCCTGATGTTCTTGGTTCTATCCAGGTAAAAACGAAGTTGTCTGTGAACCTCCAAGGAATGCAAGATCCTTTCTCCCCTATTTTGAGGATTGGAGAAAAAGGTTGGCAGGTGAATAGTTTGATTTAAAGCCACTTTGGAAACCACCTTAGGCATGAAAGTAGGATTAGTCCTTAAAGACACCCTGTTTTGGTGAAAAATAATATAAGGTTCCACAGCCATGAGTGCTTGCAACTCCGAAACCCTCCTGGCTGAGGTCAAAGCTAACAGGATGGCTGTCTTCCATGATAAAACTTGATGTCAGATGTGGCAGCAGGCTGAAAAGGAGGTAGAGTGAGTTTTTCCAAAACATAGTTGAGATCCCAGGCAGGAATGGGTGGTGATCTAGGGGGCCTTAAATTCTTAGCTCCTCTGAGAAACTGTCTCATGAGTTGGTGGGAAAAGATTGGAGAGTCTGTATTATAATGAGCAGAGATAGCAAAGGCATGTATCTTTATGGAATAGAAGGAGACCCCCTTATGTAATAGGTCTGTCAGGTATAGTAAAATCAGAGGAATATTAGGAGTAAGAGGATCCGAATCCTGATCATGCATCCAGGTGCAAAATCTTTTCCATTTTCCTGCATAAGATTTTCTAGTGCTAGGGTGTCTGGCTTCTAAAATGACATCCATAACCTGCTTGGGAAGGAGAGGATTAATCATATATCCTGAATTAGCCAGGCTGCCAGGCTGAGAGTTTTGACATGAGAGTGCAGAACCTGACCCTGGTGTTGGGACAAAAGATTTGGAGTCTGAGGTAAAACCCAAGGGGGGGTCCTGTGAAAGATTCATCAGTGTTGGGTACCAAAACTGTCGAGGCCAATTTGGGGCCAGTAAAATTATCATCTTGGGCTTGTCCTGCTTGATCTTTAATAACATCCGTGGAAGAAGAGGTAGAGGTGGGAAAGCATATCCCGAGAGGTTTCTCCAACTGAATGATAGTGCATCCACTTTCCAGGCTAGCTCGTGGAATGTCCTTGTGCAAAAAATCCATAGTTGATGGTTGAGGGGGGATGGGGGTATGCAAAAAGATCTATGTGCGGTCAGCCCCAGACTGCTGTAATCATCTTGAATATTTCGGTGTCCAGCATCCATTCGTGTGGGTCTGACAGGTTCCTGCTCAGACTGTCTGCCATAATGTTTTGTTTCCCTGGTAGGAACTGAGCTTGTAGGTCCACTTTGCATGCTTGAGCTGTGTTCCATAGAGTCATGGCTAGTCTGCAAAGGGGGTAGGAGTGTGAACCCCCTTGCTTGTTTATGTACCACATAACTGTGGTGTTGTCTGTCCGTATCAGTAGTTGTCCTGGTTGTAGAAGATCCCTGAAGGCCAAGAGAGCATTCTGAACAGCTAACATTTCCTTTAAATTGATATGCAGGTGCTTCTGATCCTTTGTCCAAAACCCTTGCAGACATTATCCCTGCAAATGGGTTCCCCATGTGTAATCTGAGGCGTCCGTGGTTAGTATCTGGCTGGAGGCAGACTGAAGGCTTTCCCTTTGTTGTGAATACATGCCTTGGTCCACCAAAGGAATTCCTTTTGTAGACGAGGCAGGACGGTGATCTGTGTGTCTAGACTGTGGCAATGCTGGGACCATACACTTTTTAGGTACCACTGTATTTTCCTCATATGTAGTCTTGCATATAGTATGAGAAAGATGTAGGAGGCTATGTAACCCAGAGCCTGAAGGAATTTCCTTGCAGATAGCTGAGTTAGTGACGCCAAGGTTTTGAAAATTGAAGCCAGCTGTAATTGTTTTTCGGATGTCAGAAATGCCATCTGAGTTGTTGTGTTTAGAAGAGCACCCAGAAAAGTTATCTGTTGTGAGGGTGTCAAATTTGACTGTTTTTATGTTCACAGTGAATCCCAGGAACCTGAGAAGATTCTGAACAAATTCTAGATGCTGGAGTAAGACATGCTTGCTGTCTGCTTGAATAAGACAGTCATCCAGATAAGGGTACATTTGAATTCCCTTGAGTCTGCAATAAGCTAATACTGGTGCCAGGCATTTGGTGAAGACCCTGGGTGCAGTAGACAATCCAAAGGGCAGCACAGAGAATTGGTAATGCCTCGAGCCGGCCTTGAACCTGAGGTATTTTCTGCACTCCTGTCTGATAGGAATGTGTAAGTAAGCCTCCTTTAAATCCAATGTCACCATCCATGCATTTTTGCTCAACATTGGCAGTAGCTGCTACAGAGTAAGTATCTTGAATTTTCGTATCTCCAGGAAAGTGTTCAAGACTGACAGATCCAGGATGGGTCTCCATGAATTTTGCTTTCTGGGGACTAGAAAGAGCCTTGAGTAAAAACCTTGCCCCATTTCTGAAAGTGGAACCAGTTCTATGGCCCTCATAGCCATGAGGGCTTCCACCTGGTTTAAGGCCTCTGACCATTGATGTTTTGGTAGGTCCGGCCATCCGTTTGGTCTTGGTAGGGTATGAAAGTGGAATTTGTAACCTCTTGAAACCACATCCAGAACCCACTTGTCTTGGGTTATGTAAGTCCAATTTAGGTGAAAAAGAGAGAGTTTTCCTCCGAGAGGGGCTTCCAGGAAAGAAGTTCCTGCCGCCCAGCAGGGGGAGTTATTGAGCCTGTTTTCTATGAGTTTGAGGCCTGTTCTCTCCACCCCTAGGGGTGGAAGCAGTCCACTGTCTTGGTCTGTAGGGGGTCTGCGTTTGGGGCCTTCCTCTGGAGCGTCTATATCTACCCCTCTGAGGCCTGTCTGAACAGGGAAAGGACCAATTTTTAGTTGGCCAATTCCTACTAAATCTGGGGGGCTGTACTTGTAAGAAATCCTTAACCATTTGCATGGATTTAGCCTTATACTCCATCTTCTTTATCACCTCTTCAGCCTTAGATCCAAACAAAACATTATGCTGAACAGGTGCATCCAGTAACTTAGCTTTCACTTGATCAGGCAAGTTTTGTTCCTTTAACCAAGCATGTCTTCTAATGACTGTGCCAGAGGCAGCAGCCCTACAAGAAGCCTCCAAGGCATCAAAATCACAGTGTAAACCATGCTTCCCTACTTGTTCAGTGGCATGCATCAAATCATGTAATTCCTTATTATCTGCGCATGCGGAAATGGAAGCTAGCTTTTGTTTCATAACAGACAGTAGAAATTGCTGGTATTTTAGCATATGAAATTGACAGTTTAAAGCCTTACTAGATAAAGTTGCAGAAGTGTACACTTTTTTCCCCATCTCTCTAAAGCTCTGGAATCCTTATCTGTCGGAATGGGGTTTTTAGCAGAAGCGGCCTTAACCCCCTTAGGGCCCTAAGAAATGGTTTCAGGATCAGCAGTAGGATTCTTGAATAAGAACTGGTGAGAATCAGGGACCCTATAATATCTGTCTGGCTTAGCAGGAGCTGGAGGAAAAGAGTCAGGAGTTAAATTAGCCTCAGAGAAGGCATCATCCACAATATCCAAAATAGGAGGGATAGCCAGGGGGCTATGCTGGGGAAGAAGAAGAAAATCCCCAAGTCTTCTCTTAGATTCCGAGTACTCCTGTCCTTCTCAGTGAAAATGTTCCCTCATTTCATGTAAAGTTTCACCAAATGAAAAATCCTCAGGGGGAGAAGCTGAAGGAATGGATTCCTCAGCATCAGAATCCTCATAAGGAGGGAAAGAATAATCCTGGTCAGAGGAAGACACTGAAGAAATAGATGCCTGATCAGAAGTGTCATAATCCAATTCCTGCCTTGGCCTTTTATCTGGAGGGGGATGTGAACCCCAAATCATGGTAAGTAAGTCCTCCGCCATCTTAAGTAACTGTTTTTGGGATTTGGGTCCCGGATCAGAAGAGGCCTGGGCTGAAGTCTTAGATTTGGAAGGAGTCTTTGCATTTGTCTTTGGCTTTGCCTTTATCAGAAGTTGTGTAGGCCTAAAAACCCCCTCGGAAGCCGGTACCTGCACAGCGGCTCCGGACCTATCCGAGGGAGCATTGTCCGAAGGTCCTGCAGCTGAAGTACTCAAAAGCCTAGTTGGTTCCTCTTGGGAGTACGTTTCGGCAATCAGTTCCGAAATGGCCGACGACAGGGGCTGCAAAAATACCTCGCTGACGACGGCCGAACCTGAAGCTGGTTCTGCTTGTAAAACGTCGTCTGTTTTGGACCTCGGAGGTCTGTCTTTATCCTTGCGTCATTTGTGAACTCCGGTAGTCGGAAGCGTGGCTGACGACATTTTGTAATTAAATCGCCTACCGAAATAATGACATGCAAAATCGTACCTACGTTTAATCGTATGTTGGTTAAATCTAGCACAAAACCGACAACTAGCTACGTCATGGTCAGGGCCTAAACAAGGAATACAGTAAGAATGGAAATCCTTATGAAGTATTTGCTTCCCACAAGAAATGCAATTATTAACTTTATCTGACATCGGACTGGAGCAAGAAAAAAGTTTCCCCAACGGGGTACTTAGCTTTGAGTAGAAGAAGTAAGTCTTCGGACTGAAGTACGAAAAATTGTCAGGAGTCAGCCGACCGGCACTTGCGAACTGCTTTCACTGCACGGCAAGAAAGACTGGAGAACATGGCGTCGGCTGCCAGCTTTGTACTCCTGGCGCACTGACTTCAGGGAGCATGGCTGAGCCACCGACGCCGGACCCAGACTTTGGGATTCTGGCCGACCGAGGACTGCCTGCCGGCAGGGGAGAACCCTACAGTGATGACTGCAACAGTGAAACATGATGAACATCTTTGATTTTTTTATGGACTTGTTCAGTCTGTTGAGATCCAAAATGTGCCTCCATTCCCCTGTCTTTTTTGGAACTAAAAAGAACCTTGAGTAAGTTCTGGATCCAATTTGGTCTACAGGGACAGTTTGGATGACTCTTTTGTCTAGCAAATTTTGTACTTCTAGAGTTGCATGATCACTTTGACTGGGTGGAACATCTGGGACTGATTTTGTTTTTAAGGGGGAAAGAAAAGGGAATGTAATAACCTCTGGATATGATTGTTTGTACCCATTTGTCTTTGATTTCTAGCCAAGCGCTTGGGTACAAAGATAAGCGACCCCCAACTGCCTCCAGAGACAGACAGATGGGTCTCCTCTCAGAAGCACTGGAAGGGCTTACCAAGGAAGGAGTCCCTGTCACCCTGGTTTTGCGAACCCCCTCTGCCGTGTGGTCAACATCTTCCATTGTTACTTCCCCCTCTGCCCCTGGGTGCAGAATCACCACATGTGTCTGGGAAAGCTCTCTGGGATTTTCAAAACCACATTTTTCCCCCCTTCTGACCTTTGGGATAAGGTCTGGTAGGTAAGGAGAAATGGATTCCAACTGCAGAGGAAAGTCTTTTCTTCCTGTTCACACCTGGTTAGTGTCTCTTTCATTTTTGGCTCGAACAAGGATGGGCTGTCAAAAGGAACGTTAATAAAGGAAGAATTAAAGGGTTCCGTGAAATCACATAAGCACATCCAGGAGTGTATCCTTATGTAAATTCCTGTATCTGCGGCCCTACTTACTCCATCAGCTGCATAAGAAATGAGCCTCATGGATAAGTTTACCACAGAATTTAAGGTGGAGAGCTGGGAGAAAACCTTATCCAAAACCCCCGCAGCTACAGAACCTTGGAGGGTATCTCCTAGCTCCTTCAGGAGATCCCTCTGAAGCCTAGTGAAATGGGTCAGGCAGTTCAGTCACCTAAGAGCAAAAGATTCTGAAGAAAACATGTGCTTTCCATATCTGTCTATCGTGGTGCGAGACTCCTTTTTCGGTGGATGGACAGACGAGGAAGTCTCTGAAAGCTCCTTGCTGGCTACCTCCACCACCACAGCATCTACTGGGACACTCTTGCTAAGGAACTCCTTATCCAAAGGCACAATGATGAACTTATTTGTCCTCCTAGGAACAGGTTCCACTGAGTCTGGAGAGTCCCATGCCTTCCAATTGACCACAATCATGAGCTGGTCGAAAGGCGGAGACACCCAACAGGTGGAAGGGCAAGACCCGAAAGCCTCCAGGTATACAAACTCATCCTCAGAATGGGTGATGGGCTTCCAGCCACCACTCTGCTTAAAGATTTCAAGGACGTCTGCAAAGGAGACATCCTCAGAGGGTAACCGTGGGGACCCTTCTGACTCACCAAGATCCATATCCCTCTGGGGAGTCTAAAAATGCTTCCTCTTGCATAATTTCTTCCATGGGACCTCTATGGAGGGGTAATCTGGAGAGGTTTCGGAAGAGAGAGCTTCACCCAATGTGGCATCCTGAGGCTTTGGGTCTCCACGTCTATATGGATGGAATGGTGCTGAGACAGACACTGTCGCTTTAGGGGGAAGAGCACCTGAAACTGAGAGCGGAGCTGTCCTGTGGTGACAGAACTCTTCTCATCAGCTCGAAAGCCCCCGGGCCCTGATCCGAGGAAGCCTCTGGCTCAGAAGAACTGGAAGGCCTCCCCAGAACCAAGGTCGTGGGCTCTGAACCCGATGTATGAGCTGAGCTCACCTGTGCCAAAGCACAGAGAGAGACAAGTTCAGATCGGACAGCTGTCCATCCTGACTCTCCTCACCAGACCCTACCAAAGAGCATCGGCTCCTAGACCCCTCAAATTCTGATGGAACTGAGGAAGTCAGAGCGGTAGTCAGGCCTGAAGATCCTGCTTCAGGTCTCAGCACCGACGGTTCCACTACGATCGGATCCAGGCATTCCGGCTCCGAAGTCCCAAATTGTGTTGGAGGAGGAATCAATGAAGGGGAGATAGTCTTCATTGGCTCCAAATCCCTCTGGGTTGGAGTCGACAGTATCTTGGCCAGCACTGATGTCCATAAAAGTCTCCTCACTAGACGATCCACATCATCGTCGGAGAGGCTTTTGGAGGACTGACAGGAAAGGGTAGGAGACCTCAATGTCTGCAGCAACAGAGAACTAAGATTTGAGGAGACCGGTTCCAAAACAGGGGACTGGCAGCAAAATTGAAACTCCGTCAGCCCCAAAATCACAACAGGAGTAGAGGAGGAAGATTTTTCAGGCCAGAAAGCTTTCGGGTCTGAGGATGAATCTTTCATAACTTTTTTAGTTGGTTCTGAATGAGGAACAGAGGAAGATGCTCTCTTACCCGACTTCTCAGCCTAGAAGATGGGAATTTCTGTGTTTTTGAGGTACTCTTATATAGCCTGTATGAAAGGAGTCTTTAATAGGCCTCTTAATATCAATTTGTTCTTTCTTTCCATCATACCCTGGAGCTGAAAGCATGACAGAAAGAACACGATTCCTGAAGGTGAACTGCACCTAGGCACCTAGACAATAAACACAAATGGTATGCCCATCAGTTAATGGCATTTTCTGACTGCAATGCCACTTTTTTAACCCTGAAGGTTGTGACTCTTTAGAATCTTTCGACATTTTTGTATTAATAATAGTATCATTTTTATTTTATTTTTATTTTACATTTGTTGACCGGGCTAGTCTAACTGGATACATGTCCATTTTCAGTAGAGGCCCGGGGAGATAAGCTCCACTATAATCTACATATATATATATATATATGAGACAGACAAAAAGTACAAAAAAAAATCTAAAAGACATAAACTTGAAAAAAGTATCAACACACAATCAAAGCTAAATGAACACTACTAAGGGAAAAAACTGTTTTTTTTTTTTAAACAAGTCAGTAGAAAGTACAATTGTGTACACTTACCATAAATGTAGATGTTTGAGTGTATTCACTGTTGCAGTCATTACATTTGGGTAATCTGCTGGCAGGTTGCCCTCAGTCGGCCCGATTAACAAAGTCTTGGGTCCTGCATTGGTTGCTGTCCCTTCTTCCATGACGTCAGATCGTCAGGGGTATAAAACATGCAGCCGAAGACATTACATCAGTTTTTCTTGCACCAGATGTCAGGTGTCTCCCAAATGTGAAGCCAAATTATATATATATATATATATATATATATATATATATATATATATATATATATATATATACACACACACATATACATATATATATATATATATATATATATATATATATATGGGTCTACTTTAGAACACTGACACGCCAGTTCGCTGACACACAAACCACCGACACCAAACAACCGACAACACACAATACCGACAATGCAAAACACCGAACACCATTACACCGACACACTACACGTAAACAACACATTACACTACATTACATATCCACTAGCCCTAACCCAAACCCTAACCCTAAGGTCCGACACTACCGCACACTTACCCTACCTGCACCCTAACCCTAACTCACTTAACCCACCCCTAACCCTAAGATCCGACACTACCGCACACTTACCCTACCTGCACCCTAACCCTAACTCACTTAACCCACCCCTAACCCTAAGGTCCGACACTACCGCACTTACCCTACCTGCACCTAACCCTAACTCACTTAACCCACCCCTAACCCTAAGGTCCGACACTACACACTTACCCTACCTGCACCCTAACCCTAACTCACTTAACCCACCCCTAACCCTAAGGTCCGACAGTACCAGACACTTACCCTACCTGCACCCTATTCCTAACTTACTTAACCCACCCTAAAACATAAACCCGTCACTAACACACACTTACATTACCCAAACCCTAACTCCGACACTACCGCACACTCACCTTTCACACACCCTAACCCTAAATCCCTCACTATTGCACACTTACCTGTCCACTCCCTAATCCTAAATCCCTCACTATCGCATACTTACCAAGTCACGCTTACACGTTCCCCTTGTCGGTCTTCCAGCTGTTGGGATTTCAGCATGTCGGTCAACTGCGTTGTCGGTCCTTTCGTGTTCCTCTTCCGCATGTCGGCGAACTGGCGTTTCGGTAATTTGAAGAGGACCCATATATATATATATATATATATATATATATATGTATAGACAATATAAAATACCAAAAGTATACCTCGAAACAAAAGCAAATACACCAAAAAGGCTTATAAGTCTAGTAAAAGAAAGTAGAGGTATAGTAAGAGAAAAAACGGGGGGCTGGAGGGAGGGTAACCAGGACTGCAACAGTGAATACACTCTGACATCTACATTTATGGTAAGTGTACACAACTGTACTATGTTCTTTGTGTTTCACTGTTGCAGTCATTACATTTGGGTAGATTCCTAAAGCTAAGGTTGGGAGGATGGATTTATACAGCATTAGGACTGGCTATAAGGCCCTGCAGAATGGCAGTGGCAAAGCCAGGTCTGGATTTAGAGAAAATTGGTAAATGATAATGTTTGGTGAAAGTATGAACTGAACTCCAGGTAGCAGCTTCTAGAATATCCCTGGTAGGAACACCTCTGAGAAAGGCTGTAGAGGTAGATGCAGCCCTGGTAGAATGGGATCTGATCCCTTGAGGGATAGTTTTTCCATGGTGCTGATAGCAGAAATGAATACAATGGCTTATCCATTTGGAAATGGTTTGCTTTAAAATAGCCTTTCCCTCTGCCCCTGCAGCAAATGCTACCAGCAGTTGTTCAGATTTTCTTTGAGATTTAGTTCTGTTCAAGTAAAATCTAAGTTGTCTGTGTACATCCAATGAATGTAGAATCCGCTCCCCCTCGTTCTGTGGCTTGGGAAAGAAAGTTGACAAATGAGTGGTCTGATTAAGAGCCACACTGGATACCACCTTGGGCATGAAGGATGGGTTGGTCCTGAGAGATACCCTGTCCACATGAAAAATGATGAAAGGCTCCACTGCCATAAGAGCCTGTAATTCAGAAATCCTTCTAGCCGAAGTGACTGCTAAAAGGAAGGCTGTTTTCCAACTTTTTCAGCTGAATGCAATAAATCCTGTAAATCTTTATTTTCCACACAGTCAGAAATCAACATCATTTTCTGTTTAAGCAGTCCCATGATATGCTGCTGATATTTTAGCATATGGAATTGACAGTTTAAAGCCTTGATTGATAAGGCTGCCCCATCTATCCAGTGCCTTGAAATCTCTATCAGATGGGGTAGGATTTTTAGCAGTAGAAGCCTTAATGCCCTTGGGGCCCTTAGAAATGGTTTCAGGATCCGCAATAGGATTTTTGAAAAGGAATTTGTGGGAGTCAGGCACCCTGTAATATCTGTCTGGCTTACAAGGAGCCGGAGGCAGAGAATCAGGAGCCATACTAGATTCTGAAAACACATCAACAATGTCTAGAACAGGAGGTAAAGCGAAAGGCCTATGTTGAGGAGGAAGAAGAAGAAAATCCCTAAGCCTCTTTCTAGATTCAGAAAATTCCTGACTTTCCCAGTGGAAATGTTCCCTTACGGTATGTAAAGTTTCCCCAAAAGAAAAATCCTCAGGGGGAGAAGCAGAAGGAATGGAATCCTCTGCATCTGAGTCCTCATAACTAGGTATAGACAAATCCTGTTCATTTTCAATTTCCTGCCTAGGCCTCTTTGAAGTGTGGGGGGGGGGGGGGTTGACTACCCCTCATTAGAGTAATTAAATCTTCAGCCATTTTGATCATTTATTTTTTTAGGCATAGGGTTCTGCACATGTGGCCTAGGCCTGGGTTTTTTAGACAAAGTTCGAGTTTTTGGCCTTAATATTGAAGATGGCATCAGTTTAATACACAAATCTGTAGGCCTGAATACACCCTCAGAAGCCGGTGCCTGCATAGCGGCTCCGGACCCATCCAAGGTAGAGACATCCGCGAGTACCAAAATTGAAGCATCTCGCGGCATACCGGACTCTGAATGGGTCTCAGTAGAGGCCTGCAAATCAGAAGTAGCAGGTATCAGGGGCTGCGAAAGCACCTCACTGAGTACCGGTGAACTGGCAACTGGCTTAGGAGAAGTGTTGCCAGCAGTTTTGGACCTCAATGGCCTTTCTCTGTCTTTGTCTTTGCGTCTTTTAGGTATTCCGGTAGTTGGATTGCTAACCGATGACATTTCTGGATAATTAAACCGTGATCCAAAATATTTAGAAGTAAAAATGTACCCACGACGAATTGTGCTTTGATTAAATAAAGCACAGAACTGACAGCAAGGTATGTCGTGGTCAGGGTCTAGGCAAGAAATATAGTACAAATGAAAGTCCTTATGAGGTATTTGCTTCCCACAAGTAATATAATTATTAACTTTTACTGACATCGGTAAGGAGCAAGAAAAAGTTTCCCCAACGGGGTACTTAGCTTTTTAATTGAAGACTTCAGTTCTGAAACTCGAAAATGAAAATTTCAGGAGTCAGACGACCAGCACTTGCGAACTGCTTCTGCTTCGGGCACCGCGCAGCAAGAAAGACTAATGTAATCACATCGGCTGCATGTTTTATACCCCTGACGACCTGACGTCATGGAAGAAGGGACAGCAACCAACACAGGACCCAAGACTTTGTTAATCAGGCCAACTGAGGTAAACCTGCCAGCAGATTACCCAAATGTAATGACTGCAACAGTGAAACATGAAGAACATCAACCACACAACAGTAACAAGAAGTTATGTACTCACCATAACATTCAATGTATGTAGTCCATCTCACCTAACATTCTTACCCGTGGGTTCGGAGCCAAATGTCGGCTCCTACTTGGCCAAACTTTTTAGCTCAAAGTCTTTCTATTGGCTGGGCTAAGATGGTATCCCATGCTGCACTGCTCTCTATCCCCAGATCTAGTTTGCTGCGAGCACCAGCACTTATTCTCCATGCATAACAACACTTAAGGAAAGGAAGAACAAACCAAGAATGAAGGGAGCTCTGAAACCAGACCTAACCTCCAGATCCTCCAGGATGGGGGAAGGAGGGGGGGGGTAAGTAAGAATGTGAGGCGAGATGGACTACATACATCGAACGTTATGGTGAGTACATAACTTCTTTATGTTATTTAGTCCAATCTCACCTACATTCTTACCCGTGGGACAGCGTCCCCAGCACCTAAATCCTGGGAGGCTCAGTGGAAAATACTCATCCAACTTGTAATGAGTAACAAAGGTGTGAGGAGATACCCAAGTAGCCGCAGCACAAATATCATCCATGGACAATCTGGCCTGAAAAGCTGTAGATGTAGATACAGACCGAGTAGAGTGAGCCTTTACCCGGAACGGTAAATCTTTACCCCCTGAGGAATAAATGAAAAAAATACAGCTGGAAATCCACCTAGACAACATGACTTTGGAAACAGGAGATCCAGTTCTGTTTTCCGAAAATGAAACAAACAACTGATCAGATTTTCTGAGGTCTTTCATTCTGTGCAAATAAAAACATAATTGTCTGTGCACATCCAACTGATGAAATTTGAATTCTGCCTTGTTTGAGAACTGGGGAAAAAACACTGGCAATTCAATAGATTGGTTAAAGTTACTGACTGATGCCACTTTGGGAAGAAAAGAGGGGTTAGGTCTGAGTGAAACCCTGTCCTTATGAAAAATCAAATAAGGGGGTTTGATTGATAAAGCTTGAAGCTCCGAAACGCATCTGGCTGACGTGATGGCTACTAAAAAGACAGTCTTCCAAGTTAAGAATTTTAAATCACAAGTGGCTGCAGGCTCAAAGGGGGGGTGAAGTAAGACCTTGTAGAACAAAGTTTAAGTCCCAAGGCATAACAGGTTCCGATACCGGAGGACGAAGCAACAAAGTGCCCTTCAGGAAGGCCTTACAGAGTCTATGTGCCATCAGGCTAGGCTCGTCTGCGACATGAAAGGTAGAAATCGCCGCCAATTGGACTTTAAAGGTTGCGGCCACTGAACCCTGGATAAAGATCATAGACAAGAACTCCAATACAGGCGAAATTGGAGCTGTGTAAAGGTCAATCTTTTTGGCATGCGCCCAGATTGAAAACCTCTTCCATTTGCTGTAATAAATCTTCCTGGTCGGGGGCTTATGAGAGTAAGATAAAATATGAACCACCTCCGGCGAAAAATGATGAAGCCTAACTAATGACGGAAGAGGAGTAGCCAGGCTATCAACTGGAGGGTCCGAATAGAGGGATGGAGCTGCCCTGATATGTGTGTCAGTAAGTCTGGTTGTGGGTCCAGAATCCAAGGAGCATCCATGAGATAGGGATGGAGAAAGGGGAACCAAATTTGATGAGGCCAGTGTGGGGCAATCAGAATCATTTTGCTTCCCAAGGATTGCGCTTTCTGAATAACCTTGGACAGCAAGGGGACTGGAGGGAAGGCATACAGTAGACCAGAGGGCCAATTATGGACTAGAGCGTCCCTGGGCAACACCCCTGAGGGGGGATCAACGTGAAGTAACTGCTGCATTTGGCATGGAGGGGGCTGGCAAAAAGGTCGCAGCAAGGCTGACCCCACCTGCGGAAGATCTGTTCCGCAACTTGACAGTTCAGGGACCACTCGTAAGGCATCAGAATCGCTCTGCTTAGCCTGTCTGGGATCACATTGGACTTCCCCGGAATGTACGTTGCCACCAGAAAACGTTGGGAAGACACTGCCCACTGCCACACTTGCATGGCCTCTCTGCAAAGGGGGATAAGACTTGGTTCCTCCCTGCTTGTTCAGATACCACACAACTGACATATTGTCTGAGTGGATTGCAATAGTCCCGAGAGGAAGAAAACTCTGAAGTGCTTGCAACGCTAGGAGCACAGCTCTCATCTCCAGGACATTGATATGCAGATGCATCTCGTGCTCTTGCCATGTGCCTTGGACTGTCCTGCCTAGATAATGCCCCCCACCCCATCTGGGAGATATCAGTGGTCACCGTGGTAACCAGGGGCGCAGGAACGAAGGGCTTTCCCACATTCAGGTTGTCGGTGCGAAGCCACCAACTGAGATCCTGTTTGCACCTGTCTGTGAGTAGAATAGGGTGAGAAAGTGGAAGACGTTGAAGAGACCACTGGGCAAAGAGTAGCCACTGAAGGAGCCTCATATATAACCTTGCCAGAGGGACTAACAATCGTAGCATCCATTGTCCCCAACAGTTGGAGGACCCATCTTGCCTTCACTCTTCTCAGAGGGAGCAAGGCATGAACTTGTTGTTGTAGGACTTTGATTCTTTCCTGTGGTAGAAATGCCCTCATGAAGATGGTGTCTAGTTCGGCGCCTATAAAAGTGACACACTGTGAGGGCAACAAGGCAGATTTTTCCCAGTTCAATGTGATGCCCAACTGTTGACATAGGCTGATAGTAGCATCCCTGGTTTGAAGTAGTAGATGCCTGGTGGTGGCAGTAAGGTGCCAGTCGTCCAGATACGGAAAAACATGGAACCCCTGACGTCTCAAGTGAGCAGTCACCACTGCCATGCATTTGGTAAACACCCTGGGGGCTGTGGTGAGATCAAAGAGCAGGGCTCGAAACTGAAAATGACTGGCTTCCAGCCTGAAGCGTAGGTGACTTCTGGATGCCCTGTCCATCATTATGTGGTAGTAAGCATCCTTGAGGTCGATGGAGCACATCCACACTTCTTTTCCCAACAAAGGGAGAATAGACTGCAATGTGACCAATCAAAACTTGGACTTTTGAAGATGGGTGTTCAACTGACTGAGATCCAATATGGGTCTCAAGTCCCCTGTCCTTTTCAGCACCAAAAAGAATCTGGAGTAAGTCCCTAATCCGATCTGGTCTGAGGGGACATGTTGGATGGCTCCTTTTTCTAGTAGCTTTGAAACTTCTGAAGCTGCGTAATCCCTTTGACTGGGTGGAACATCCGGGATTTTCTTGATTGGAGGGGGATTTGATGAGAAGGGGATGATATATCCTCCAGAAATTATTCGTAGAACCCATTGGTCCTGAGTGATGTCTTGCCAGGCCTCCGGGTATAATGAGATTCGACCCCCGACTGGCTCCGGAAACGCACAGTCGGGCCTCCCATCAGGAGCAGCGGTAGGGACAACCACGAAAGGAATTGCGGTCTTCCGAGTTGCGGGAGCCTCCTGTGCCCCTAGGGTGGCATCTCCCTGAATAACCACCCCCTCCCCTGCCTCTGGAGGGGGGCTATTCTTGTGCACTGGGAAAAAACCTCTGATTTCTTGAACCACATTTTGCCACCCCTCTGGGCCTTGGGATAAGGCCTAGAGGGAAGGGAAAAATGGACTCCTATGGCAGACAGAGTCTTTCCCTCCTGCTCGCACCTGGTGAGAGTATCTGTCACCTTGGTTCCAAACAAAGGGGAACCATCAAAAGGGGCGTCGGTGAATGAAGACTTGAAGGCCTCCGCGAAATGACAAAGGCGTATCCTGGCCTGCCTCCTAAGAGCAACTCCTGAACTTGCTGCCCTACTCGCTCCTTTGGCTGCATAGGAGAATATCCTCATGGAGGAGTTTCAAATGGAATTGAGGGTAGACATCTAAGCGTTGATCGTCTGGTCCACCGCCACAGAAACGTTACCCGTGAGAGTATCTCCAAGCTCCTTGAGGAGATCTCTCTGGAGCTGTGTAAAGTGTGATAAATAATTCAGTGACCGTAAAGTAAAGGTCGCTGAAGAAAAGGTATGCTTCCCATACCGGTCCATGGTCCTAGACTCCTTGTTAAGGGAATGGACGGTGGAAGAAGTCTCGGCTAATTCCTTCTGAGTGGCAGCTGCCACCACCATGGCATCCACAGAGACTCCCTTGGACAGAAATTCCTTATCAGGGGGAGCAGACAAAAACTTATTGGGTCTCCTGGGGACTGGTTCCACAGAGTCAGGGGTTTCCCACACCCTTTAACAAACCAAATCCAGAAACTCGAAGGGTGGAGATATCCAGGAGGCGGAGGGCTGAGCACCAAAGGACTTCAGGAAGACTGACTCATCCTCGGCGGGGGCTTTGGATGGCCAGTCACCTCTTTGTTTCAAAATCTCTAGGATGTCAGAGAAAGAAACATCCTCAGAGGATGACTTAGGGGGACCCCTCCAATTCCTCGAGATTGGTGTCTGATGTGAGAGACTCATCTTGGGAATCTATGTGCTTCCTCTTGCACGTCTTCTTTCTGGGTGGTTCCTCAGGCAAAAACTCTGAGGGGCCCTCAGAAATGTGGGGAACACTCAATGGGATACCCTGAGGCCTTGGGGCTCCGTTGAGACAGACGGTGATCAGAGACCTGCACTGGTGTAGTATGGGACAGAATGACCGACCCGCATGATGCCGCTGATGACCTGGCCAACGCACTTAGCATGGCCTCGAAGGCTGGTCCCCAGAGTCTGAAGAATGACCAGCCTCCGAAGCCATGACAGGAGTCAAACTTCCCTGCACCGAAGCACCGAGAGGGAGACTAGGAGCCGTGAGGTGTCCCGAAGCCTCTCCATTGGGTCCGACTGAAGAATCCTGAGTCCTGAACCCCGTGGATGGCGCCAACGAGGTCAGAGCTGATGTCAGCACCGATAAGCCAGGAGGGGCTGTCGGAACCGACCTAGGGACATCAAACGGAGCCGAGCACTCCTGCTCTGAAAGCTGAGATGTGCTCAGAGGAGGAAGTATCGAAGCAGGGTGAGGGACCAGCTCTGGAGCCGAATGGGTCGGAGCCGAGAACAATTTTGCCAGAACCGGTGACTGAAGGAGTTTCTGCACCACTCTATCGACGTCCACATCGGATAAGGTTCTGGACAATTTGGAGGATACAGAAGAAAATCAAGACCTCCTCTCAGAAGGGGACCTACGAGGAGGGGATACTGGCCTAGTGCTACGCGATCAGCTCCGAACAGGTTCTAAGAAGATTGGAGCCGAAGCAGGTTCCATAACAACTGACACTTCCTGCGGCCCCGAGGACAATGGAGGCGAGGATGTCAAAGCAGACTTTGCTATTTTCTCGGGTGACTCCAAGGAAACTGATGGAGCCGGAGATCTCTTTTTTGATTTAGAGGATTTTGCCTTAGAGCTGGAAGCACTCTCCAGACCCTCCTCGAAGGAAGGTTTCAGAAGTCCCTTCAAAATCAATTTATTCTTCCTTTCCTGAAGGACTTGCGGACTAAAGGCATGACAGAAGCTGCACAACTCCTGGAGATGAATCGCTCCCAGACAATACACACAGACAGAGTGTCCATCGGTAATGGACATTTTATAACTGCACCTAGAGCATTTCTTGAAGCCCGAGGGCTTGTGCTCCTTAGTATCTTTGGACATAGTTAACCAACAACAATTAAGCACCAACAACAATTAACCACTGAATAAATGGACCAATGGTCAAACAGGCACAAGGCAGGAAAAGTCTACAACAAACAAAAAAGTACAGTTTTGTACCTACCATAAATGTAGATGTCCGATAGGTATGCATCTGCAGTCATAACATATGGGTTGTCCTGCCTCAAGCAGCCCTTCGGTTGGCCGGATTCCAAAGTCTGGGTCTGGCCTCTGCTGATGTCACACTGTCCCCGACGTCAGAGCGTCTGGGGCATAAAAGCATCAGCCGACGCCATTTTCCTCAGTTTTTCTTGCCCCAGATGCCAGGTGCCCTCTAGGAAGACTAAATTTGGATAAATGCTGAAAAGTTCCAAACATTTGCAAATTATATACATGTATAAACAAGCAAACACACCATAATAGATTCCCCCAGCTAGCTAAAAGAGGGGTAAGAACCCTAGGAATACCACAGAGGGGAAGGAGGGAGGGTAATCCTGACTGCAGATGCATACCTATCGGACATCTACATTTATGGCAGGTACAAAACTGTACTATGTCCTTCAAGGATGCATCTGCAGTCATAACATATGGGTAGAATACCATAGCCAATCTGGGGGAGGAGGTACTAAGAAAGGGTTGGTGTAGTTAAGATCCCCTGCAGGACTGCAGTAGCAAACCCTGCTCTGGATCTAGAGTATAAAGGTAGATTGTAATGCTTGGCAAATGTATGCATGGAGCTCCAAGTAGCAGCTTCTAAAATGTCCTTGGTAGCCACCCCTCGTAGGAAGGCTGTAGTGGTGGCCGTGGCCCTTGTGGAGTGAGGCCTGATGTTTTCAGGAACTGTCTTTCCATGAAAGGAGTAGCAAAAACGAATGCAATTTCCTATCCATTTTGAAATTGTCTGTTTGGAAATTGCTCTACCTTACACCCCAGTTGCATATGCTACCAAAAGTTGGTCAGTTTTTCTGCTAGTTTTTGTTCTGTCCAAGTAGTAGCGTAGTTGTCTGTGTATATCCAGGGTGTGCAAAAGTTTTTCCCCTCTATTCTGTGGGTTAGGGAAGAACGTAGGTAAATGAATAGCTTGGTTCAAGGATACCCTAGATACCACCTTTGGCATAAAAGTAGGATTGGTTCTTAGTGAAACCCTGTCCTGGTGGACAATAAGAAAATGCTGCACTGCCATTAATGCTTGTAACTCAGATACTCTTCTTGCTGAAGTGATTGCCAGAAGGAATGCAGTTTTCCAAGATAGAAACTGTAGATCCGCTGATGCTGCTGGTTCAAAAGGAGGAAGTGTCAGTTTCTCCAGCACAAAGTTGAGATCCCAGGCAGGTAGAGGGGGTCTTCTTGGAGGTTTAGTATTTTTGATCCCTCTCAGGAATTGTCTGAGGAGAGGGTGCGAGAAGATAGGTGGATCCACATTGTATTCTGCTGAAATTGTTGAAGCATGAATCTTAATGGAAGAATAGGACAGGCCATTGTGGAACAATTCTGCTAAGTATTCTAGGATATTTGTTATGTTTGCCACTGTGACATCTGAGCCTTTTGATGTGCTCCAAATGAGAAATCTCTTCCATTTAGCTGAGTATGTCTTCCTTGTGGAAGGCCTGCGAGCCTCCAGGATAATGTCCTTCACCCTCTGAGATAAAACAGTTTGATTGGGATTTAAGGAATTTTCCAGGCAGTTAGCTGCAATGTTTTCAAGTTGGGATGCAGGGTCTTGAAATTGTTCTGCGTCAGAAGAAGAGGCCATAGGGGGAGAGGCCATGATTTTGCCTGAGACATGCTTCTCAATAATGGATACCAGTGTTGTCTTGGCCAGTCCAGAGCTATTAGTATCACCTTTGGCTGTTCCTCCCTGATCTTCAGTAGAACCTTGTACATCAATGGCAGAGGGGGGAAGGAAGGCATATACTGTTAGGGCTTTCCAGCTGAAAGAGAGAGAGTCCACCCTCCAAGCTTGTGGGTGGTATGTCCTTGAGCAGAATGCCTTCAGCTGATGATTGAGTGGGGAGGCGAACAGATCTATCTCCGGCATTCCCCATGTCTTTGCTATGAGTTGGAAGATGTCTGGGTGCAGCATCCATTCGTGTGCATCCATGGTAGTTCTGCTTAAGCTGTCCGCCAGTACATTTTCTTTCCCTGGCACGAATTGGGACTGTAGTTGGATGTTGAGATTCAGGCATAGTTCCCACAGATTCATAGCCATCCAGCATAGAGGGTAAGAATGTGTGCCTCCCTGCTTGTTTATGTACCACATGACCGTGGTGTTGTCTGTCCTTATTAACAGATGTCCTTGTCGGAGGAAGGGTTTGAATGCCTCGATTGCATGCATGCCTCACTGCCAGCATTTCCTTTTGGTTTATGTGCATGCTTATCTGTCCTTGAGGCCATAGGCCTTGGATACATTTGCCCTCCATGTGTGCTCCCCATCCTCGGTCTGAGGCTTCAGTGGTGATGGTCTGCCTTGTTTTTGGTTTGTTGAAAGGCAACCCTCTGTTGGACTGGCAGGCCTGAGCCCACCACAGGAATTCCTTTTGAAGGCATGGAATGATTGCTATCATGGTTTCTAAACTGTGACTGTGTTGAGACCATACACTCCTTAGGTACCATTGTAATTTCCTCATATGCAGCCTGGCATGCGGTATTAGAATTATGCAAAATGCCATGTAACCCAGGGCCTGCAGGATTTTCCCTGCAGTAAGCTGAGTTTGTCTTGTCAGAATCATGAAGTAATCTGGAAGTTGTTTTTGTTTTTCCTCTGTGAGAAAAGCCATTTGGGTGGTTGTGTCCAGATCTGCACCCAAAAAGGTTATCCTTTGGGATGGTACTAGTCTTGACTTTTGGATGTTGACTGTGTATCCCAAGGTCTGTAGCAGGTGTATGGCATAGGCCAAGTCCTTTATCAAATTTTTCCTGTTGTCCACTTGTATTAGGCAGTCGTCCAGGTATGGGTAAATTTGAATTCCCTGTAGTCTGCAATGTGCAATTACTGATGCCAGGCATTTCGTGAATACTCTGGGCGCAGTAGATAAGCCAAAGGGCAATGCTGAGAATTGATAAAGCTCTGATCCTGCAAGAAATCTGAGGTGTCTTCTGCAACTTGGTCGAATAGGGATGTGCAGGTATGCCTCCTTGAGATCTAGAGTCACCAGCCAAGACTCCTTGCCCAACATGGGAAGAAGTTGCTGTAGGGTCAGCATTTTGAATTTTGGCACAATGAGATAAGTGTTCAGTGCGGACAGGTCGAGAATAGGCCTCCATTGATTTTCTTTTCTTGGTACAAGGAATAGTCTGGAGTAAAATCCTTGGCCTTGTTCTGAACATGGTACCTTTTCTATAGCTTTCATCTGAAGCAAATTGCTGATTTGTCTTAAAGCCTCTGCCCTCTGATTTGGTGGAAGGTTTGGCATTCCGCTTCTCTTTGGCAAAGTGTGGAAGTGGAACCTGTATCCTTTGTCTATTATTTGCAGTGTCCATGTATCCTTTGTAATATGATGCCAGTTTTTTGAGAATAAAGCCAGCTTTCCGCCCAAGGGTGCCTGCAGTTGATCCCTGGTAGGCGGAATCAAGAGTTAAGTCATTGAGCCTGTCCTGGTGTAGTGGTTGTTGTTGTTGCTGTTGCACTACTCCTCTGATTGGCAGGCTGCCACTGACGTCCTCTGTAGGATCCCTTTGATTGACCTCTGCCTCTAGGGCACCTGTTCCTGCCTCTCTGGGCTCTGTCCGAGTCTGGAAAGGACCAATTCTTAGTAGGCCAGTTTCTGCTGAATCTCGGTGGTTGAACTTGCAGGAAATCTTTAACTGTTTGCACAGATTTTGCCTTTTCTTCAACCTTTTTTAAGATCTCCTGAGCAGGGGAGCCAAATAAATTTTGTTTCTCCATTGGAGCATCCAGGAGTTTAGCTTTGACATGGTCTGGCAAAGATTGCTCCTTCAGCCAGGCATGCCTACGAATAACTGCCCCAGTCATAGGTGATCTAAATGAAGCCTCCAGTGCATCATAGCCACATTTTAAGAAATGATTACTAACCTGCTGTGAGTTGTGTACCAAATCCTGAAGGGATTTACGGTCTAGGGGTTCAGGAGAAGAATGTTTTTTATTCAGTTCATCTAACAAATACTCTTGGTACTGTATCATATGAAATTGACAGTTTAATGCCCTGGCAGAAAGAGTTGCAGAAGTATACACCTTCTTTCCCCATCTCTCTAAAGCTCTAGAGTCTCTTTCAGTGGGTAGAGGATTTTTGGCAGTAGCGGCCGCAACCCCTTTAGGGCCCTGAGAAATAGTTTCTGGGTCTGCAGAATGGGCTTTATACAGATGGAAATGAGAATCCGGGACCCTGTAGTATCTGTCAGGTTTGGCAGGGGCCGGAGGAAGGGTATCAGGGGCTGTACTGACATCATTGTACACATCATCAATTACATTCAGAATAGGAGGTATAGCTAAGGGCCTATGCTGAGGCAAATGCAAAAAGGTCCTTAATCTTTTTCTAGAATCAGAGAAATCCTGACCTTGCCATTGAAAATGCTCTCTCATGGAATGTAGAGTCTCACCAAAGGAAAACTCCTCAGGAGGGGAGGCCGAAGGGATAGATTCCTCAGCATCTGAATCCTCATAAGGCGAGTAAGCCCCTTCCTGGTGGTCTGACAACTCAGATCCATCTGTGGAATCATCTGAGGAATGTGGGTCAGAGGGGTCAGTCCTGGGCCTTTTGTCTGGAGTAGGTTGAGAGGCCCTGTCTGGGTGAGGTTGTAAACCCCTAATTAAGGAAATAAGGTCTTCAGCAAGGCTGAGGATCTGTGAACTAGAGGAAGGCCTCTGGGAGGTAGATTTGGCAGGCAAAGCTTTAGAAAGTTTGGCAGCTTTAGCCCTTGAAAAGGCCTTAATGGACATGGAAGCAGGGGGCCTAGCTGCCCCACGTGCAGGAGTA
Source organism: Protopterus annectens (assembly GCF_019279795.1). Classification (NCBI taxonomy): domain Eukaryota; kingdom Metazoa; phylum Chordata; order Ceratodontiformes; family Protopteridae; genus Protopterus; species Protopterus annectens. The sequence goes on along the minus strand of NC_056726.1, from coordinate 783,785,482 downwards.
GAAATGTCCAAAGGTATGGTGTCGGACATTTCCTGAACACTGGTTTCGGCAGGAAGTTCTGAAGCCGACTCAGCCAGGGCCTCCCGGGCCTCGGTGGTCGGAAGTATGGTTTCGGAAGAAGGAATCTCCGAGGACTCGGTTTCGGCTGAAACCGTGGCACTCGTGGTAGGCCTAGCCATGGTTTCAGCTGAAACCGCGGGCTGCGAGTGTCGGTCCTTTTCCTTGCATTTTTTGACCATATGCGAAGTCGGAGTCTCCGACGGCATTTTATAAGCAAAAGCGGCTCCAAAAAATTCCTCTGCAAACTCCGACCGACGTCTAAGAGTTCGTCGGTTGAAGGAAGCACAGGCTAAACAGGCCGATACGTCGTGGTCTGGGCCTAAGCAAGGAAGGCAGTAGGAATGGAAATCCTTATGAGGTATTTGTTTCCCACAAGATAAACAATTATTAACTTTGTCTGACATTGGCTGAGGCAAGAAAGAGTCCCCAATGGGGTACTTAGCTTTTTTCGAAGTCTTCGGTAGCTGAATTCACTGGATCTGACCGACCGGCACTTGCGAACAGCTTCTGCTTCGGGCACCGCGCAGCAAGAAAGACTGAGGAAAATGGCGTCGGCTGATGCTTTTATACCCCAGATGCTCTGACGTCGGGGACAGTGCGACATCAGCCGAGGCCAGACCCAGACTTTGGAATCCGGCCGACCGAAGGGCTGCCTGAGGCAGGACAACCCATATGTTATGACTGCAGATGCATCCTTGAAGGACATCCACAAGATCTCTAAGTTAAACGATCCTTAGATACAAACACAAGGGGGAAGGACTAAAGCCTCTAATTTAAACGTTTTTTAGCCCCGGTAAACTTTTATGACGCAAGGAAAGCAAGGGGACAGACTAGGTCTTCTAACTGAAAATGGGCCTAGCCCACTGGAAACAGCTAGTGGGATACCACAGAAAAAAATGATCAAAAACACAACTTTTCCACAAGACAAGAACACACAATAGCTATTAAAATAGCTTTTTTTGCAACAAATTTCTCTGAGAAAGAAGAAAAAAGGTACTTAGCCACAGCCAAGAGCGAGACCACATCCAAGCTACTCAAGCGGCAAACAAGATCTGGGGATAGAGAGCAGTGCAGCATGGGAAACCATCTTAGCCCAGACAATAGAAAGACTTTGAGCTAAAAAAGTTTGGCCGAGTTGGAACCGACATTCGGTTCCGAACCCACGGGTAAGAATGTAGGCGAGATTGGACTACATAACATTACAAGGCACTCCAGCAGAGAATCGAATGGGAGAACCTCTTGCTGTGAGGCGACAAAGCTAACCGCTGCACCACCGCGGCTGTGTGTGTGTGTGTGTGTGTGTGTGTGTTTGTGTGCATATATATATATGTATACATACATATATATATATATATAAATATATATACACACACACACACACACACACAAACACATGTATGTAATATACATGCATGTAACCCTCCCCTCGCACACAATGTAATTTTCACTTGTAATGCAATGCTAATTCAGTGCTGACACATTCTGAGCATTAATATGCATTTCCCAAACTGAAGTTAAATTATCAGCCAACTTGTAACCAACTACACTGCAACATACAAGACTGTCACTGCAAAATGCCTGTAAAACTCAACATGTGGTATTCTATGTGTATCAAGCCACATCAGTCATTCTTTGATAGTTCTTATGAAAACATTCAAAAGCTATATTTAAACACACAACCACAAATGTACTTAAGACTGCTACTCTACCTTTAAGCACATGAATGCAGCTCAGTGCTGGTTTTCTCCTGGCCATATTGCCAAGGTCATTACAAACTGTTTTAGTGATGGTATCATTCCACCAACAGAACATTTCACTACTTCTGAAGATGCAATGCTTATTCAGACCATATATTATGGGAATGTGCTGTAATTTTACCTCAAAAAAAGTTAGTATACCCACTCCTAACTGAAACCAAGAATATTGCAACAAGCTAAAGTGGGACAGTAAAATTCAAGCAAAAACCAACATTTGATACCTATTTATAGCAGGTCATACATCAAATACCCTTACTTTGTTATAAGCAAAACATAAAGGGAATTATTAATAGATACTAAAGAACAGTATCCTTCTAAGACTGATATGCTTGCCTGCATAGAGGGTAGGAGTGTGTACCCCCTTGTTTGTTTATGTACCACATTACTGTGGTGTTGTCTGTCCTTATTATAAGCTGTCCTGGATGTAAGAGGTCCTTGAAGGCTGTCAGAGCATTCTGTACAGCTAGCATTTCTTTTTGATTGATGTGCAGATTCCTTTGATCTGCAGTCCATATGCCTTGAACACACCGTCCTGCCATGTGTGTCCCCCAGGCATAGTCCGATGCATCTGTTGTCATAGTTTGCCTGGCTGGGGGTAAGGTGAAAGGCTGACCCTTGTTGAGGTGACATGCCTGTGACCACCATAAAAACTCCTGTTGAAGGCAGGGAATGAGAGGTATAATTGTTTCCAAGCTGTGGCTGTGTTGAGTCCATACGCTTTTCAGGTACCATTGTAATTTCGTCATATGCAGTTTTGCAAATTGTATTAGTAGTATGCAAGATGCCATGAAGCCCAAGGCCTGTAGAATTTTTCTTGCAGGGAGTTGGGTCTTTGTTGCCATTATTTTGAAGTATTGAGTTAGTTGTAGTTGTTTGTCTGGCGTCAGATAAGCCATCTGGGCCGTTGTATTCAAGCTGGCACCCAGGAATGTCATATTTTGTGAGGGCACTAGTTTTGATTTCTTTTAGTTTACTGTGTACCCTAGGCAACTAATAGTAGGTACAAGAGTGTGATACATAGAAAACCGTCCTATTCAAACTCGTTTTTACATATTACGAGTAGCCATCCACTTCGCCAAAAGAAAGCTTTTGTGAAAGGACAATTGGTGAGAGCGGCTAGGATGGTCACTGATGATACAGACTTATTTGGAATGTTCACTTCTAAAGAGTATGTTTATAAGTCGAGGATATCCAGGGCCTTTAATAGATTCTATTTGCTTGGAGGTCAGTAATAAAAGAGAACTAGGTCATTTTAGGCCCTTGTTGGCAAATAGCTCATCCCCAACTCCTAACACTTTGATGGCAGTTAATGATCAGTCTCCCTATAAGGCAGAATTAGATTACAGAGTAAGTTTTCTTTATACCTATTCGCTGGACCATTATAATATGAAAGAAATTTTATATAAGAATTGGTCCATTATAATAGAGGACAAAGGGCTACTTAAACTGTTAGGTTTAAAAATAGAAGTTATGTCCTTACCATAACGTTCCATGTGGAGTGTTCATCTCGCCTTTGTTCTTACACCTGGGTTCGGAGCCGATCCTCGGCTCCGTGTCGGCCGCTTGGCAAAGCTCTGCATCGAGAAGAAGCTCGAGACCAACCTAACTCCCACAATCCCCCTCTGCCTTTACCTCAGATCTTGTTTGCAAGCAAACCACAAGTCAACAGATAGAATATAACACATTCAATCCAAGAAGGAAACACATTGCTGAAAAATATATCCACAACAACTGCAAAAGGCAGAAGTAGGAGAACCAAAGCAGACACCTAAACTGGACATTCTTCCTGAGGGTGGGAGGGTGGGAATGTAAGAACAAAGGCGAGATGAACACTCCACATGGAACGTTATGGTAAGGACATAACTTCTATATGTGAGAGTGTTCAATCTCGCCATTTGTTCTTACACCTGGGTAGCGTCCCTAGCTCCATGTTCCTGAGGAACTCACGGGAGAACGTTCCTGAGCACAGTGGAACCAAAAGTTGCCCTGTCCCTAGAAATCTTGTCTACTTTGTAATGAGTAATGAATGTATGTGGTTCAGACCAAGTGGCAGCCGCACAAATAGTGTCTAACGGTAGGCGGGCTGCATGAGCCAGGGATGTAGATACTGATCTTGTAGAGTGCCCTTTGGGCTTGCCAGGTAAAATTTGCTCTGAGGCAGTATAAACAAAAATAATACAATCGGAAAGCCATTTGGAAAGGGTTTGTTTCTTGCTGTCTGCAAAGGCTATAAAGAGTTGGTCTATTTTCCTGTGATCCTTTGTTCTATCCAAGTAAAATCTGAGATGTCTATGAACATCTAACTTGTGTAACATATATTCCAATTTATTGGAATGGTTTTTGAAAAAGGTGGGAAGCTCAATGGACTGATTAATATTATTAATGGAGCAAACTTTGGGAAGAAAGGATGGATTAGTGCGAAGAGATACTCTATCAGGGTGAAAGATCAAATAAGGGTGTTTAACAGAAAGAGCTTGAAGCTCCGATACCCGTCTGGCCGATGTGATAGCCACCAAAAAGAGAGTCTTCCATGACAAAAATTTCAAAGGACAGGAAGAGGCTGGTTCAAAAGGTGGTAGCATCAACTGTGATAAAAGAAGGTTCAAGTTCCAAGGTGATGTAGGACTTCTAACTGGTGGTCTAATATGGAAAGATCCTTTTAGAAAGGCCTTGCAAAGTCTGTGAGCCATAATAGGAGCCCCACTTTCTCCCACATGAAAATTTGAAATGGCAGCCAATTGCACTCTCAAAGTGGCAGGAGAAGCTCCTTGGTGGAACAGTTCGGTTAAAAACTCCAAGAACTTATTTAGAGGAGCTGTTAAGGGGTCCAATTGTTGTGTAGTTGCCCAGTGCACAAAGCGTTTCCATTTACTAGTGTAAATCTTTGTAGTGGAAGCTTTGTGAGAAGCTACCAGGATATTTTGAACTGCAGGGGAAAGAAATTCAGACCTGGCTATGAAGGGAAGCGGAGCAGCCAAGCTGCTAGTCTGAGGGAGAGTAGCGATGGGTGGGGAGCCCCTGATGAGTGGGTCAGCAGATCCGGCTCCGGGTCCAGGATCCAGGGTTCCCGAATTCGGTGTGCCATAAGGAAGGGGAACCAGATTTGACGAGGCCAGAATGGGGCAATGAGGATAATTGTCCTTTGCAGGTTGTTGGCTTTCTGTAGAAATTTTGCAATCAGGGGAACAGGAGGAAAAGCGTACAGGAGACCCGGGGGCCAAACGTGAACCAGAGCGTCCCTGGAGACTTCCCCTGGAGGGGGTAATAGGGCAAAATAGCTCCTGCATTTGGCGTTCATTGGAGACTCAAACAGATCGCAGGAAGGCTGGCCCCACTTGCGAAAAATTTCCTTCTCAACTGATTGTTTGAGGGACCACTCGTGAGGTAACAGGATGGCTCTGCTCAACCTGTCCGCTATGACGTTGGATAACCCCGGGATGTGCGTTGCTATAAGAAAGCGACCCGTGGACTCCGCCCATTGCCAGATTCTCATGGCCTCTCTGCATAGTTGATAGGACTTGGTTCCCCCTTGTTTGTTTATGTACCAGACTACGGACATGTTGTCTGTCTGAACTGCAATGGTCCCTAGAGGAAGAAGGGGAGAAAAGTGTTGCAACACTAGAAACACTGCCCTCAACTCTAGAACATTGATGTGCAGATTGTACTCCAAACTGGACCATTCGCCTTGGACTGTCTGTCCCTGAAAAATGCCCCCCCACCCTATCAGGGAAGCGTCCGTGGTCACCGTAGCTGTCGGCGTAGGTAGCACAAATGGTCTTCCGCTGGAAAGATTGCAAGTCTGAAGCCACCAAGCTAGGTGCGATTTGCATATGTTCGTGATGTGAATTTCGTGCGTTAGAGGTAACTGCTGGAATGACCATTGTGCAAATAGTAGCCATTGAAGAACTCTCATGTGCAGTCTTCCCAAGGGTATCGCAATGAGAGAAGCTGCCATGAGACCCAAAACCTTCAGAAAAAGTTTTGCTGGGGATTTTTTGGATAATAGGAGAAGAGATATATGGTTTTGTAGTGAGGCTATCCTTTCTGGAGGAAGCCTTAGGATTAAGCAACGCGTATCCAATTCTGCTCCTATGAATGAGATATGCTGTGATGGCTGTAGTAAAGATTTTTCGAAATTTACGGAAATTCCGAGATGAACACAGAGTTGTAGTGTGTAATCCCTGGCCTGAATCAGTCGACGCTCGGTGGTGGCAGAAAGGAGCCAGTCGTCCAGATATGGAAACACCCGGAATCCCAGGCGTCTCAAGTGAGACGCTACCACTGCCATACATTTGGTGAAAACCCTGGGGGCTGAGGTCAGACCAAAGGGCAGGGCTCGAAACTGAAAGTGACTGGCTCCCAGCCGGAAGCGCAAATGATCCCTGGACGCCCTGGCCATTTTGATGGGGTAGTATGCGTCCTTTAGATCTATTGAGCACATCCAGTCGTCCTTCTGCAAGAATGGAAGGATCGATTGAAGCGTGACCATCCGGAACTTTTCTTTCTTGATGAAAGTATTGAGTTTGCTTAGGTCCAGAATTGGCCTACAGTCCCCTGTCTTTTTTGGAACTAAAAAGAACCTTGAGTAAGTTCCGAATCCTCTTTGGTCTGCTGGGACTGGCTGGATAACTTTTTTCTAGCAGCTTTGAAATTTCTATAGCTGCAGGGCCTCACAGATGGGGCGGAACATCTGGGAGTCTCTTCTGCGGAATTGGGGGCAATAGGAAGGGAATTCTGTATCCTCTGGTAACAATGCTTTTTACCTAATTGTCTGATGTAAGACTTTGCCAGGCCTGAGGGTATAAAGCTAAGCGACCCCCGACTGCCTCCAGAGCAGGACAGTCAGGCCTCCTTTCAGGAGTGCTGGAAAGGTTTTCCGGGGAGTGTATCCCTGTCACCTTGGTTTTGCGGACCCCCTCTGCCACCAGGGTGACGTCTTCCACCTCTGCCCCCTCCTCTGCCTCTAGAGAGGGCATCACCCTGTGTGCCTGGGAAAGAGCCTTGGGGTTTTCAAAACCACATTTTTCCACAACGTTGCCCTTTGGGGTACGGTCTGGATGGGGTGGAAAAACGGACACCGACAGCAGACAGAGTCTTTCCCTCTTGCTCACACCGGGTAAGGGTCTCCTTTACTTTTGGGCCAAAGAGAGTGGCACCATCAAATGGGGCGTTAGTAAAGGAAGACTTGAAGGCTTCCGCAAAGGAACATAAGCGCATCCAGGATTGTCTACGAAGAGCAATCGCTGAAGCCGCTGCCCTACTCAACCCTTCGGCTGCGTATGAGATCAGCCTCATGGACGAGTTTGCAATAGATGTAAGGGTATTGAGATGTGCTGTAACTTTCTCCGAGACAGCAGCATCTGTAGTACCCTGGAGGGTATCTCCCAACTCTTTGATTAGATCCCTCTGTAACCATGTGAAATGGGTCAAATAGTTCAGGGATCGCATGGAAAAAGCCGCTGAACTAAAAATGCGCTTCCCATACCTGTCCATAGTCCTAGAATCTCTGTTAGGCGGATGGACAGATGAGGAAGATTCAGACATCTCCTTTTTCGTGGCCGCTGCCACCACCATAGCGTCCACTGGAACTCCCTTTGTTAGATAAGCCTTGTCTTGGGGGGCTGTAATATATTTATTAGGCTTTCTAGGGACTGGCTCCACCGTGTCAGGTGTCTCCCACGCCCTCCGAGCAATCAATTCCATCAATTCATCGAAGGGTGGAGTGACCCAGGAGGAGGAAGAGCGAGCACCGAATGCCTTCAGCAAGACTGACTCATCCTCAGAAGGGGGTAGGGATTGCCAATCACCTCTCTGTTTTAGGATCTCCAGGATGTCAGAAAAGGAGACATCCTCTGATGGTGATTTTGGGGACCCTTCTGACTCATCCAAGTCAGTGTCCGATGTCAAGGATTCCTGTGGGGAATCCAAGTGTCTCCTCTTACACAATCTTTTCCTCTGAACTTCTTCGGGGGGGGGCATCCGATGAAGCCTCCGAGGACGAGGGGGCACCCTCTAGGGGTGGCTGAGACACTGGTGCTCGACGCTTAAATGTAGCCGTGGGTGCAGAGGACAATAACGGACCTTTATGGGAAGGAGAAGCCATTTCTGCTGAAGTGGTTGTCTGAGTAGACAACACCTTCCTCATGAGATCGAAGGCCCCCGGGTCCCGAGTCGAGGTATCCCCAGGTTCCGAAGAAATCGGAGGAATCCCTGAGACAGGCACCGATGGCATCGACCCAGAGGACGGAGCCGAGTTGATCCGAGCCGAGGCCCCGAGAGGGAGAGTCGGAACCGAAACAACGGTCCGACTCTCAGTCCCGGATCCAAGGAGGATCTTCGGCTCCGAGACTCCGGTACTGGATCCGATGGAGTCGATGTGAACGGTGCCGACCGAAAAAAGGACGGTTCCGGCACAGAGGGCTCCACAATCAACAGATCAGCCTCTCCCGGCTCCGAAGACTGGATAGGCCTCGGGGTAGGAACAGGTGGAGATAAGGGAAGGCCTTCGAGTCTCGACACCAACTGAGAGGAGACAGAGATGAGTTTGGACAAGGCCGTATTCTCCATCAATTTCTGCACCACACGGTCTACATCGGTGTCGGAGAGGGGCCTGGAAGAACGCGTCAAAGGAATCGAAGACGGAGCCGACCTCAAAAGTACAGGAGGAGGAAGGTCCGTCACCGGTTCCAAGACTCGAGGCTCGGTAACTGACAAAAGTTCACCACTCGGCCCCGAAGCCTGTGGAACCGGTGATCGAACTTTAAATGAAGAGCTCGGAGCCGATGACATGGGCTCCGACGTCTTCGATTCCTTCAAGGATTTAGATGCCTGGTCTGATGCATCCAGAGCCTCTTGGAATGCAGGCTTCAAAAGGCCCCTATCCATAAGTTTCCTGCGCCTATCTGTCATGACCCTTCCACTGAAAGAATGGCAGATGGAACAGTCTTCCTGAAGATGGAGAGGGCCAAGACAGTAGACGCAGGAACTATGATTATCTGTGACAGACATTTTCTGTCCATATTGGCACTGTTTGAAGCCTGCTTTAGCTTTTTCAGACATGTTACAAAAGTCAAATCCAGGTACAAGTGAAATAGCCAGTACAAATTGTCAAATCCAGTAAAAAATGTCAAATCCTGTAAGGTAAGTCAAATCCTATAGTCAATCCTGTAGATAAAGTTAAAGGGTGGGGTAGGCCCCGAGGGAATTAACTCTAAGAAAGTATATAAATATTATATACGAAACCGAGAAACCCTCGATACACTACTCAACACACACACAGTCAACTTTAAAGAGAAAAGGAGAAGTTTTTTATCCAAAAATATAAGAAATAAATAATCTTAGCTTTGAGGTGGTCCGAGCTCATCAAAAATGATGCGAACGTTGCAGCGGCAAACTAGATCT